>NC_028647.1:20777688-20838787 GCF_001406875.1 Solanum pennellii | reverse complement strand
TTATTTAATGAGTTTAAGTCTTCCGCATTATTTTCTGTTGATATATGTTAAAATGATAAGGGTTAGATTGGTTGGTTCGCTCACATAGGAGGGAAATTGTGGGTGCCAGTCGCGGCCCCGGTTTTGGGTCGTGACAGTTTGAGAAATACTATATTTTAAAATTAAAAAAATTCAATATATATGTAATTGTTCCAAAACAACCTCTTTTTGGTGTGTGTGATGAATAACACAACGTTTATGTGTAAAATATATTTATATTGAACGTGATAAACACTAATCAAAGATTCAACAACATTAGAGTTATGTATCATTACCTTAAATATGAACATTATACATTGTATAAAACAAAAGTTATTGTAACAGTGATGTATCAGATCAATAATAACACTAACAAAAACTAATTTAAGACTCTAAATAAATGAATTATATTAAAAAAATTTATCTTTGATAGTGATGGTCACGCTATGGCAGATCCAATTTTTTGTTTTTTTTTTGGACGTTTTTCAATCGTAGAAATATTTTTTTAAAATTCAAGAAAAAATTTCAACGACAATATAATTAAATAACTATGAGAAATTTACAAATATTATACTAGTTATTACTAAATAAAAACTACTACTATTACTTTTTTTCTAATTAACATTGTAGAAGTTTATCATCATCACATAATTATTCATTACATGTAGATATGTTTCTAATTTAAGATATGTATTAGTGAGTTAGTATATAGTTTTTTGTAACATATATATTTTGCTATTATATCTGTAAAAAAAATAGTGATAATTCATTCTTTTGAGGTTAAATTAATTTTTATCAAATACTAAATTTTTATTTTTAATTCGGTAACTCAATAGTATATATCAAATAGCAAAATATCAAATTTTAAACTTGAATGAGAAATAATTTTAAGATTGTGTAACTTAAAATAGAGAGAGATTTGTGGAGTGAAATAAGGAAGGAATAAACATTGGTTTTGGGAGATATGATTTATGTATCCTGGGGGGATTAGAGAGTGAATATGAAATTTTAGAAAATTTTAAAAGTAGTAAGAAATAATGAAAATTATGAAAGAAAAGGTGTGTGTATATATAATTTATTCAACGGAAAAGGGCCTAAAATACCCTTGAAGTATTGAAAATGATACAAAATTACCCTTCATCCACCTATTGGCTCCAAAATGTCCTTTTCATCCACCTATTGGCTCCAAAATACCCTTATCATCCACCTATTGGCTCCAAAATATCCCACTTTTTTAATTGTTTTAAAATTAAACTCTTTAAATATTTTTTAAAATACTTGACGTTCAACTATTGGGTATAATTTAATTTATTAGTATAATTTATAAATCAACCCACTACCCACTAATTACTAACTAAATCTCACCCAATTAATAATTCAATTATAATATCAAAATCATCATAAACACTACTAAAATACGATGAAATTATAGATTCCTGAAAATAACATTGAAAATTATTCGAGTCCGAATCGAAACCCCAATTAAATTTAGGTTGAGCCGCTTATTTAGGAGGACACTTTCTTTCAAGATTGAATGAGAAATTTATGATTAAAGGTAAAGAAGTAATACATCCCGAATTAATTCATGCATTTTTTTTAAAATATAATTTTATAAATATTTATTATTTATTTTAACACCTTTAATATATTACTTTAAAAAAAAGTTACCTATGAAGTAACATCACATAATTGAGATGTAAGAATAATTAAGATAAATATAGTCAGACTTTTAAGTTTATCGATAATTTTATTTAGACACTTGAATGTATGATAATTTACTTCTCTAGATATTTTCGCCTCAAATTTTTAAAAACACTCAATTGGTAGTAGCTAATCTGTTGTTACATTAATAATGTGACGGATTTATTAATTTAGAAGGGTTTAATTAGTAATGGGTGGTAGTGGATTGATTTATAAATTATATTAATAAGTTAAATTATAACAAATAGTTGAGCGCCACGTATTTAAAAAAATATTTAAATAGTTTAAATATAAAACGGTTAAATAAGTGGTCAATTTTGAACCAAAAGGTGGATGACAAGGGTATTTTGGACCCAATAGGTGGGTGAGAAGGGTATTTTGGAGCCAATAGGTGGATGGAGGGTAATTTTGTACCATTTCCAATACTTTAAGGGTATTTTAGGCCCTTTTCCGTTTATTCAATTTTAAATTCGGTCAAAATTTACGTGTCTACAGCTCTAACAAAAGATAAATGTAATATTAGTTATAAAATTTATAAAAATAAATCAATAATATAAATAATAATAATAACAATAACAACAACAACAACAACAACAACAACAACAAAAACAACAATAACAATAACAACAACAACAACAACAACAACAACAATAATAATAATAATAATAAACTGAAATCAATCAAGAAATTATATATACGTTGACAATTTGGTAAAACTCCTTCATATATTTTGATTTTACATCATACTTTTTTATTTCTCAATATTTATTTCGCATGTATGCAATTATTTGTATACATCATCTATTTAAAAGTGTAGATTCATTATTTACATATGAAACAAAAATTATATATAAAATTAATTGTGAATAACAAATAATAATAAAAAAAACAATAATAACAAATCATAATAATAAATAAACAATGAAACTAAATAATAATAAATAATTATAACAGAAAATAATAAATAAAAATAATAATAACAAACAATAATAACACATAATAACAATAATAATGTCAATTATAACAATAATGATGATGATGATGTGGTGACCACGACAACGACAACCACAACCACAATGACAACAACGACGACGACGACAACAATAACAACAATAACAATAACGACAACGACCACGGCAACAACCACAACCACAACAGCAACGACGACGACAACGACAACAACACGACAATGACGACAGCAACAACAACACTGACAACAACAACAACAATAACGACAGCAATGACACGACAACAACGACTACAACAACAACGACGACGACGACAACAACAACAACAACAAGAGGTCGTTGACGACGACAACGAGGACGATGACAACAATAACAACAATGAAAACAACAACGACGACGACAACAACAACAACAACAACAACCACAACAACAACAATCAAAACCACAACAACGACAAAAACAACAACAATAATGACGGTAACCATGACAACAACAACAACAATCACAACAACAACAACAACGACAATAATAACGACAACAACGACAATAACGAAAACAACAACGACAACAATGATAACAACAACAACGACAGCAGCAGCAACAACAACAACAACAACCACAACAACAACAACAATAACAACCACAACAACAACTACAACATCACAACAATAACAACCACTACAACAATAACAACCACAACCATAACAACAACTACAAAAACAATAAGAAGCTAGAAATAACTTAACCAAATAATAATAAAACTCAAAATTAAAAATGGTCGAACCAAATCAATATTAAATGACATCATATTCATCACTAAAAAAGCAAAACAACAAGATTCTCAAAATTCTTAATATGCTTGATAGAACCTTTCTAAAGCTTTTGTTAAGTTTCAAAACATTTGATTTTATAAGAAGACGTCTAAAATAATTTATTAAGAACAATTTATTTTCCAATGTTAAACAAAACATTGTATATTTGAAAAGATAGATTTCAATATCATATTATTAGTACAATTATATGATTAAAAAAATTATTTAGTACATTTATAAATTTATCTAAAATTAAACTTTCGATTTTACTATAAGAAAATTCGATAAGTTGATCAATTTTTTTTTTAAAAAAATAGATACTCATAACTATAGTACTTTATCATATAATATATTCAAAATCTTAGTTGGTTAATTTCTTTCATTTGTGCTTTTATTTTTTTAAGTTTATTTCAATTTTTACATGGATGAAAAAAGGTTAATAGAATCCATGAAATATTTCACATCTTTGCAAATTTTAAATTTGTAAGTCAATATTTATCTCTATATAGTTGCTCTACGTACGTGGAATCACTACTAGTTATGTACGTATCTTCAGAGAAAAGCAAATCAATCGACTTAGTCTGTACTGTTTACTCACCACAAAATAGATAGGCATACACAAAAATAAGCATCAAGGTTTGAGAAATTATTTTTTCTGTATTCTTTATCGTTGAAAGTATATAAAACAAAAGAATGAAATATCTTGAGCCAACAAATATTTGTGATATAGTGGTAGAATAGTATCCACTCATGGTATTTGTGTCAAGTCATATACACCTCATATAACCACATCTAACAACGCCACATATATTATGCAAAATTTAAAAAAGTACGGAATTTCACATAATCGAATGTGTCCGAAGGTGCATGCGCACGAAAATTGCATGTGTCTGAATATTGCATTGTGCATGATATATTACATGTTTCCAAAGATTGCATGAGCCCGAGAATTGCGTTGTGCTCGAAAATTGCATCTACCAAAGAATTGCATGTGCCCGAGAATCGCATGAGCCCAAGAATTACTTGTGCTTGAGAATTGCATGCACATGAGAATTGCATTGTGTTCGAAAATTGCATGTGTCCGAGAATCGCTTGAGCTTGAGAATTGCACGTATCCAAGAATTTGTATTGTACTCGAGAATTGCATGTGTCCGAGAATCGCTTGAGCTTGAGAATTGCACGTATCCAAGAATTTGTATTGTACTCGAGAATTGCATGTGCCAAAGAATTATATGAGCTCGAAAATTGTGTTGAGCCCGAAAATGTGATTTATGCTTGAGAAATGCAACTACACAAAGTTTCTATCGAATCAAGTAACAAGTATTAGAATATGCCTGAATTGCATCGAAACATATACACTCTCTTTACTCATTATTTATTTCTGAAGGCGTCATAGTTTAAGCGCACTATCTTTCATGGCCTACAAACACCATCTCATAGTCTAAGAGTTTAGTTTAGTTTATTATGATCCGAAGGTGTTATAGTCTAAAGACATCATTTTTCATAACCACGATCAACATTTTTGTGACCTGAGCATTTAATTTTTGTGCATCATAGCCTTATACATAGTAACCTAAGACATCATCATCATTGTTTCTTAAGACAAATGTCATAATCTATATGAAAATTGCATCATGTATATATATTATTTTACCATTTAATTGATATATATGTCCTAACAATTTATTTAGTCAGATTACCAGCTACACATTTACAGATTGCAAAAAAGATCAACTACTCTTTCATATACAACTTTCATACTTATATATATCGCAATAAATGTCTTTTCATTTTCCACGTTCCTTACGCTATTCATGCTACATCAAGCTCTAACCTTATTAATGTAAGTTGTTATCACTCCTATTCGAAGCTCGCACCGTTATTTCAGTTTTAGAAACTCCGTTCATCCTTAAATCTAGAACTACACACAAACTGATTCTCGTAATACCAGAGATATATAGGCGATTTAAAACCAAAGTCTTAGCCACACCATTTTCCACAATTCCATATTATTCCAATTGATTCCACTAACACCTTTTCATTAGTCCGACAAAATCGACTACTTAGTGAACGTTGTTTGCCAACAATTCATCCTTCATTCTCAAGCAAACAAGGGGCAACTCTTGATACCAAATTTTGATCGATCTATAACCCTTTTCGAATTGCTATTTGATTAAATACGTATTTTAAGACCTATTTCTTTTATTACGTGTATAAAAGTTTAATCAATTTTGTCTAAAAAATAATATATTTTAATAATCATATTTAAAAATTATTATTTATTATTATTTTATTTATCGATAATAAATTGAAAGTAAGTATTTTGCGTATTTATTCAAGAATGTCTTAAATATTTAAGTATGTTATATAATATGAAACTATTTATTATGTGTAGTATGCTATTACTTAAGTGACAATTCATCTAACCTTCCTTTTAATCGCATGTGCTCAAAAATTATATTGTGTCTGAAAATTGCATGTGCCCAAGAATTGCACGAGCTTGAGAATTGCATGTGCCTAAAAATTGCAGGTGTCTAAAAATTGTAGATATGTGAAAATTTGTATTGTGTTCGAGAATTGCATGTGCTCGAGAATTATATGAGCCCAAAAATTGCATTGAGCACGAGAATGTGCTTTTATGTCTAAGAAATGCAATTACACAAAGTTTCTATCGAATCAAGCTACAAGTATCGGAATATGCCCGAATTTCATCAAAATAAATACTCTTTTTGCTTATTATTTATTTCCTAATGCGTCATAGTGTAAAGACACCATCTTTCACGGGCTACAAACACCATCTCATGGCCTAAGAGTTTTAATTCTGCTTATCATGATTTGAAGGTGTCAAAGTCTAAAAACATAATTTTTCATGGGTTACGAACAACATTTCCATGACCCGAAAATTATTTTTTTGCGTATCATAGCCCTATACATCATAACGTAAGACATCATCCTCATTGCCTTAAGACAAATATCATAGTGTGTATGGGAACTACACCAATCACTTTGTTTATAAATTATTTTACCATTTAATTGACATATATGTCCTAATAATTTTATTTAGTCAAATCACAAGCTACAAGTTTACACGTTGCAGACAAGATCAATTGCACTTTCATATACGACTTTCGCTCTTATATATATCACAATAAATGCCCTTTCATTTTGCACCACTCATATGATCCTTGGGTTCATAACTTAAGACATTTCTTACATTATTCATGCCACCTCGATCTCTAATCTTATCCATGCAAGCTGTTATTACTCCTATTCAAAGCTCACGCAGTTATTTCAATTTTAGGAACTCCGTTCATCATTAAATCTAGAACTACACACAATCTGATTCACGTAATACCAGAGATATGTAGGCGATTTAAAATCAAAGTCTTAGCCATATCATTTTTCATAATTGCATATTATTCCAATTAATCCCACTAACACCTTTTCGTTAGTCAGACAAAATCAACTAGTTAGCGAACGTTGTTTGCCCAACAATTCATTCTTCATTCTCAAGCAAAAAAGGAACAACTCTTGATACCAACTTTTGATCGACTATAGCACTTTTCGAATTGCCATTTGATTAAATAAGTATTTTAAAACCTATTTCTTTTATTATGTGTATCAAAGTTCATCAAATTTGTCTAAAGAATGATATATTTTAATAATCATATTTTAAAATTATTATTATTTTATTTATTGTTGATAAATTGGAAGTAAATATTTTGTTTACGTATTCAAGAATTTCTTTAATATTTAAGTATGTTATTTCATATGAAACTATTTATTATGTGTAGTGGACGAACGGGCATAATTATTCAAATCATAGCCTCTTTTATACCAGTCTATTTCAATTCTAGTCTTCCCTATTCAATTTCATGTCAATTACAACCATTTATTTATTTCAAATATAGCCAATTTAGAACAAATTCAATCCAATCTCAAAACCCCTTCTGATTCAATCTCAACTGTCCACCTTAATTCATCCAACACCAAAAATCATTCTCAGCCGTTATATCTCAATTAAACCAACGGCCGAGATCAATTTCCCATTTATTTTTATTTTATCCCAAAACTCCAAAACCCCGCCAAAACCCCGCCCAAATCCCGCCCAAATCCCCCCCAAAACCTATTCTCATTTGTCCTCTTCCTGTTGGAGAACTCAGCAACAGCACACCCCAACTCCCTCAACTTCTCCGCCGCACCAGCTTCTACTCTCCATTTCCGCTGAAAAATCGCCTTTCACCGGCAAAGCCAGCAGCCTCTGCTCCCTCCTTTATCTTCTCCCTTCGCTGCTCTGGCCACCATCGCTGGTCGCTGGCGAGAACTACAACGAAAATCCCTTCGCCTCCGCTCTCCTCTCTCCCTCTTACCGCCGCCCTGCTCCTCTCTTCTCACTTCTCCATTGAAGTCGACGGACGGGATAACGGCAGCGACGACTGCTCCGCCCAGCAGCTGTGGCGAAGTAGCAGCAAGCTGTGACCAGCAAACTCCGGCAAAGCAGCGATAACAACTCAGGCCAGCAGTGGGGCAGCAACGACTGCTCCGCCCAGCAGCTTTGGCGAAGCAGCAAGCTGTGACCAGCAAACTCCGGCAAAGCAGCGATAACAACTCAGGCCAGCAGTGGGGCAGCAACTCCGGTTGGTGAGGATGGCGTCACCCCAACCTAATTCGGAGTCGGTATTAGAACTTCTGAACAACGACAAATCTGGTATGAGTTTTTGCTCATCACTTTGATTCTTTTTTTCTTTTAAGCATATTATTAGAGGCGAAACGAATGTTGGTATGATTACTGATTGAGTCAATTGCTTTAATTGTCGTCTTGGCTGTTAAACTTATGCATGTCTTATTTGAAATTGTTTACTGATATAATTCGCTGGCTTGCTAAGGTGATGCTTTGTTAAATTCTCGTGCTCTTACTCTCTTTTCCTTAATGTGATTACTCGTCTTGGTGTTTGAAATAGTTGGTGAAGCATGGATTTGTAATGAGTTCAGAAGTATGATATAATACTGGAATTCGTAATTCTCATTGCTTATATATATCAGAGTCTATTTTGATATTTTTTGTTTGGATTATATTGAATTCTTGATAGTTAGCATGATTATTTTCTTTCCTTTTAAAATCTGATTCAGGCCTAATTGAATGAGAATCAAGTTTGATGTTGCTCCTAAAATAGTTATTATCCTTTTTTTCACAGATTGAAATCCTCTTCTGTTCAAATTAATTTCAACTTCATCTATGTTGATCTTTTCCTTTAATCTTCTCCTTAAAAGATACCTTCATACTTGTTCTTCTATGTTGACTGGTTGATCTTCCATACTTGATTAATTGGTTAAATTTTGGTTAATTCTCATAATTCTAGTAACTAATGAATTGATTGTTTCTTTAGATAATAATTCTCTTTATTGATTAAGCCTTAATTTAGAGCTGCTTTTTAAAATTATATTATTTTATTTAATATGGACCATGCATATCAAAGTTGAAAAATGCAAAAAAAAAAAAAAAAGCTCTAAGGGTCCGTAGAGGCTTTAAGTGCAAAGCGCAAATAAAGTGTGGGTTTTAATAAAAAAGACGCAAAGGGAGAAAAGAAAACAAATATATATCTTTAGTCCAAGGCTAATAATTATAAACATGAATGACAAATATATGGCAAAAGAAATTGAAAAAAAATTACGATGAAGTAATATCAATGATTTAGCGTCACTTCGTCATAAGAAGCTCATTGGCAAGGAAACGTTTGCCTTAGAACCTTATTGATGACATTGAAGCACACATAGAGCAAGGCGAAGCACTCAACACGTTTTGAGCCTCATTCTAAAGCTTAAGCGCGCTTAATGCACGCCTTTGATAACACTGATATGGACTTACCCTTTGCCTATCTAAGTGTTATACATTTAATGTGTTAAAATTGATTCTTTGCACAAATTCACTTGTCTTATTATGATAAAAATTATTATATATGATATGAGTTGCATAGTTATTTTCTTTTTAACATATAATTATTTCTTTACTTAATTTTAGATTACTTAAATGTTTGTGGTTGCTTTTAATTAATCTTTTGCCTAATCAAAATCTGAACATTTTCTTACATGTTTAATTTTGTTAAAAGCTTTATTCGATTTTGGTGATAAATTCTTAATGATCTGACCCTCTTTTTGTTTAAGGATAACAAATTTTAATAATTGGCTCCCATTATTGTTTATTTCACGGTTATGCCTTTTCATTTAGTATATAAACAGAAGTCCTCATTCACTTTTCCTCACGCTTTAATCCACACTACTTTCGTATACTCTCAAAAAGGAAAAGAAAAATCTTACGAACTGCTTTCAAAGTTTGCTGCTCAGTTTGTTGTATCAAGTTGGACGTTGTGTTAAGTTTATTCTTGTTGATTAATTAATCTGTTTAACAAGTTAGCTTCCTTCATTAGTTTAATCCTTTTCTCGTATTAATATTACTTAAGTTTAACATACTTTTTGGTACGAATACTTTACATACTTTGGTATGTCTAAATAAATAAAAGTAAGCCTCTGGGTCAGTTCTCTTCTTCCCTCTCTCTCTGTGTGTGTGTGTGTGTGTGTGTGTATTACATTATATTTGTTGCTTTCTTTATTTGTTTGAATTCTTGTGTGTGCGCCTTCTGTCTCTCTCTCTCTCTCTCTCTATATATATATATATATATATATATATATATGTACATATATAGGCGTTGCATTATTCCTTAGCAGGCTTGGACATTATTGTTCTAGTTTGAAGAGTCACATTAGATGTTTTATGGACGGGATTTTTAGTTTAGCATTTGTACTTCTAATTTGTATTATGATGTTCATTTACACCTTTATTTTAGATTGTAATAACTTGTATAAGCACTGCTCTCTATATATGAAATAAATTTGGGGATCGTCTAAGGAGGGAGGGGTTTATGTGCTACATGTTTATCTTAACATATTCGTGTTAGAAAGCATGTAGGAGTATGACTGTTTGTTTGTTCTTATTTCCCATTATAGGTGTAATTAAATAAAAAATAAAGAGGCCTACCATTGCCATTAATTGACTACTTAAGTTTTGATTCAAATATCTTCAGCATGTTAATCTTTTTCCTTTGCTTAATTGTTTATGTTAATCAATATGCCTAACACCTTAGCATATAATAATAATAATAATAATAATAATAATAATAATAATAATAATTATAATAATAATAAATTAATGTATGACTCTTTACATGTTTCCCTGCCATTTTAAAATTAATCAAGGAATTATTTTCAACATGTTAAAGACCATTGATCTGCTTTTTAATTGTCTGCTACCCTTGAAACTAACTTGCACCCTTATCTTTTGCTTCTTATAGAACTAAAGATATTGTTGTAATATGTTTCTTTGTGCATACACTTTTGCCTAGACCTTTCACAACTATTTGTGTCTTCAAGCATGTCAATAACCTAAATTTAGAGATCAATATGAGATTTACGTGCTGAATGCTTGTCCTGTTTGTCTTGTTTGACACTTAGGGGCCTCATTAGGAAACTTATATTTGTTTAGTCCATCTAGTTAGTCCAATGCCTCTGGACATAAAGTTGAAACACAGGGGACCTTTTAGGACATTAGTTTTTACAATTTCTTTTGTTCGCTTTATGTTCTTAATAATAAATGAATTTAGAATGAGGTAGGGGTAATTAGGTCTTATCAGAAATGATGCAAGTTGACTTGAGCAGAAAATGACAAACTTTGATTTTTCTCCTGATTAATAAGTTGAGCGCTGATCCGAGAAATAATATTTAATTTAGGTTTATGTTGTCCCCTTTTTCTTTTATATTGTTGCCTATATTATTTAGGGTAGTCAATTATTAAAAATGTCTTCTCAACTTCCCAACAAGGCATGTTTAAATAGGAAAAATGCTCTCAGGCACAAGAATCGAGGTCAACCTGCATGTAGCTTGAATTTCAAATTACTTTCCTTTTCTGGGGGGCTTTTTCCGGTAAGATGTTAAAGTCTTGCTCAACAAGGGAAAATAACATCTACTACAATGCGGTTTTAAGTCATATGAGATCACAAAATGTCAAACGGAGGCAGAATCATGGTATGAATGGTCTGTTAAAGAATGACAAAAAGTTCCATTGGTGGTTAATGAGATGGGTGAACTCTTTATAAGGCTTGGGCAATCCTCCTCCCTTTGAGATAGTTTTTGGGGTGTGAGTTAGGCCTAAGACATAGTTTCACATGGTATCAGAGCAGGGTTCGTCTCACTCGATGTTAGGACCCCCCAAAATAAAAATTTTCCACACACCAGATGCTAATTACTGGGCGTGAGGTGGGGTGTTAAAGAATGACAAAAGTTCGCACATCGGTGGTTAATGAGATGGGTGGACTCCTTATAAGGCTTGGGCAATCCTCCTCACTTTGAGCTAACTTTTGGGGTGTGAGTTAAGTCTAAGACCTAGTTTCACATGGTCGGAACAGAGCAGACGTGTATCTCAGAAAGTTAAAATCAGCCATAAAACCTGAGATGCTAACAACTGTATTTTTTGAAGCATCAAAGGAACAGGGAAATGTAGTTAGGAGATGGAAAACAAAAGACCACTTCTCAGAGTTTTTTTTTTTGCACTCTTAAAAACAATGAGAATGGAAGATACATAAGCTTTATAGCCATACAAGGACAAATCAAAGCGGTAATTATTATACCTGAAACTACTTTCAGAGAGGGATGGTGGAATATTGCTCACAAAATAGCAAAGTTCATATATGAACAAGAAAGAGTACAGGAGCAGCAGCAAGTGTCTTCTAAGAAACTTGGATCTTCATACAAAGATGCCTTCAAGTCTAGTAGATGGATGACGGAGAGCACAAAGAAGGCAAAGATACAAAACAGAGCAAGTAGAATTAAGATCTCTGGAGAGACGAAAACCTCTGACAGGGATCTAGGGATCTATTGAACAGGTGCATAGTTGGCAAGTTTCACCATGGCTCCATTGAAATGCCACAATTGCACCATGTGAGAAGATGGGCAAGTAACACCTGGAAGACAGACAGCGGCATCAGTGTATATGCTATGAATGATGGCATGTTCTTGTTTGAGTTCCCGTCACGGAAGACAGCAGAGCACGTTATGGAGGGTGAATGGTCTTGGAGGAGAATGCCACTTAAGCTAGAATGGTGGAAACCAACTACCGGATGCTGGCTAGCGGAAATCAGGAGGGACTGCGTATGGATTAGAGTTTTAGGGCTTACTTTGAATCTATGGTCAGAGGAAATCTTCAAACTTATCAGAGAGAGATGCGGAGGCTTTATCAAGACAGAAGAGGAGACCATATCGAAAAATCATCTTCATTGGGCTTGCATCATGTTGAAGGGAGATGGAGCAAGAGTTCCGAAAGAGATGGAGGTTAACAGTGAAGGTTTCGTCTACCAAATTTCGATATGGTGTGAGACGCCGGAGATGATAAAGAAAGAAGAGACAAAGAAGGAGGGTTCAAGGTATTGTCCAGAGGACAATAGAGAGCATGCCTTTTTGGTGAAAAAAGTGACATTTCCACATTTATCACATGAGGGCACATCCAAGGTAGGTGGCTTTTTGAAAACTATAACATATGGAAAGGGGGAAAAGGACAAAGGGTCTCTTTCAGCTTCTATGGGCCAAATTAGAAGTGTAGATAAATTGGGCCAAATTAAAAAAACAGATCAATTGGGCCAATTGGATCCAATTGCTAATTTCCAATATAAAGGCTCTAATTCAGAAGACCAGCTGGTGGACATAATAAACATTGAAATATTGGCCAATACACAAGATAACACAACCTCTAATAGCAGTGAAGAGACGGGGAACCTGCTGGGAGAAGGAGAAAGTTGAGCAATTGATTGCATACAAACGAAGACAATTGCACCAGTAGAAGTTGAGTTAAAAGTCAATCATGAAGAAAAAAGAGAGAGAAGCGAGAGATAGATGGAAACAAATGGAGGAGAAACAGACATAATACCAGAGGAAGCAAGACCTTTGAGAATTCAAATGCCAAATGAAGAGCCGCAGTGTCTTAGCCCCTCATAATGGATTCAACAACATTTTATGAGGCTGAGTACAGAATTTGGAGTAGATTTAAGAGGATGTGAAAAAACACCAAAAAAATTGTTTTTGAAGATAGACAATAAAAAATAACAAGCTGGAAAGTGCAGAGGAAAAAATGGACTCATCAATAATAAAAAAGAAGGGGGTGTATGAGTTGAAGTGGTTAGTGATAGATTCTAATTTCATAAGTAATAGCAGTAGAAGTAGGGGGGATACCTAGCCATCAAGAACCAATGAAGTTGAACATAGTATCATGGAACGTGAGGGGGTTAAACTGTGCAAAAAAGAGAAGTATGATAAAAAGTCTTTTGCAATCCTGGAAGGTTGATGTAGTGTGTTTACAGGAAACTAAGTTAGAAGGAGACATTGGAAAAATGATAAAGGAAGTGTGGGGAAAAAGATGGTCGAACTATGTTCAACTAGAGGCTAGTGGCACTATAGGTGGAGTGGTGATCATTTGGGACACAACGGAATGTGAAGGAGTGATCAGCAGCCAAGGCATGTACACAATTAGTTGCAGCTTTACGGGGAAGAACTAGGAGTTTCAATGGCACTTGATAGGAGTTTATGCTCCTAATGACAGGCAGGAAAGGGAGGAAACATGGTGGGAATTGGAGCAGCTAAAGGCCTAACCTCAGGCCCTTGGGTGTTATGTGGAGATTTCAAGACAACAAGACATCCCTCGGAAAAGAAGAGCTGTAATAGAATTAACAAGGCTATGACAGACATTTTATGAGTTTATTGAAGATATGGGACTAGTTGATCCAGAACTAGTGGGGGGCAAGTACACTTGGAGAAAGGGAGATAGGCATATTAGTGCGGGAAGACAGGATAGATTTTTCTTTTATGAAGAATGGGATAATAGCTTCAGGAAAATCAGACAGTCTATTTTACAAAGGGTGCTCTCAGATCATACACCATTGTTGCTACAATGTGGTGAGTGGGAAACAAGTAAGTCATACTTCAAATTTGAGAACGGGTGGTTACATACAAAAGATTTCAATGGTAAAGTCAAGAATTGGTGGGAATCTTTCAACTACAGTGGGAAACCTGATTGCGTTCTAGGGGCCAAATTAAAGGCACTGAAAATAAAGTTGAAGGAATGGAGGAAAACAATCCAAGGTAATCTAAAAATGCAGAACAAAGTATTCTAACCAAACTTGTTGAGTTGGATAGGATGCAGGAGCAGAGATTGTTAGTGGAGGAGGAGTTGTCTCAAGGCTTACCATCAACATGGAATTTGAAGACATTGTCAAACATGAAGAGATAGCATGGAGGCAAAGATCTAGGGCAACTTGGTTGAAACATGGTGACAGAAATACAAGTTTTTTCCATAGAACAACAAATGCACACAGAAGAGCTAACACCATAAACAAGTTGAAAATTAGGGGAGAGATAGTGACAGAGACGGAGGAGATAAACAATGAAATTGTTTCCTACTATGAGAATCTCTACAAAGAGATAGAAAGGTGGAGGCCTCAATTAAAGATGAGAGACTGCCCCAAGATTGAAGAAGCAATTAAGATCTTTTTGATGGCAAACTTTGAGGAGCATGAAATACTGGAGAGCATCTAAGCTTGTGCAGGAGACAAAGCCCCTGGCCCTGATAGATTCTCCATGGACTTCTTTAAACACTGTTGGGAGATCATCAAGTATGATCTAGTTGCAGCTGTGCAAAACTTTCACGAGGATGGCTTCTTTGAAAAAAGTTTCAATGCGACTTTTGTGGCCATAATCCGCAAGAAGATTGGAGCGGTAAAGTTAAATGATTACAGAACTATCAGTTTGATAGGGGAGTTTACAAGATTATTGCTAAGTTCTTGGTAGAAAGATTGAAAAAGGTCATCCATAAATTGGTGGATAGACAACAGATGACATTCATAAAAGGGAGACAAATTATGGATGCCATTCTAATTGCAAATGAGTGTATGTAATCAAGACAAAGGAGTAAGCTACTGGGTATTCTATGCAAACTAGATATACATAGAGCTTATGATCATCTAAATTGGGGCTTTCTAATTCAGATGATGGAAAAATGGGGTTCGGAGCTAGATGGATCAAATGGATTAAGCACTGTATTAGTACAATAAAATTCTCAGTCTTGATAAACATGACACCAAATGGCTTTTTTCCTTCTCATAGAGGATTAAGGCAGGGTGACCCCTTGCTACTGGTCTTATTTATTCTAGCAATGGAGGGCTTGAGTAGCTTACTACACACAACTAAAGTGAAGGGATGGATTAGAGGTTTCCAAACCGGTGATGTAAATAGTTTGGAGATCACTCAATTGCAATATGCAGACGATACCCTAGTTTTTTGCGACGCAGTGGAAGAACATATTTTGATTCTAAGGGTATCTTCATTATCTTTGAAGCCGTGTCAGGTTTGCATATTAATCGGAAGAAAAGCTTCATATATCCCATAATTGAAGTTGGGGAACTGGAAACTTGGCCACAAAGCTAGGAGGGATGGTGGTAAACTCCCAACTACATATTTGTGTATGCCTTTAGGGGCAAATAGAACTCCATAGCAATACGGAACGGTGTATTGGAGAAATGTGAGAAGAAGTTGTCAAATTGGAAGAGTCAATACCTGTCTAGAGGAGGAAGACTTGCCTTGGTGAACAGTGTATTAGATGCACTGCTAGCATACATGATGTCTATCTTCCCAACACCAACAAATGTGATAACAAGAATTGACAAAATCAGAAGAGATTTCTTTTGGCAAGGCACTGAAGACAAAAAGAAATTCCACCTAGTTAAATGGAAGGAACTGACAGTGGAAAAAAAGCAGGAGGGATTGGAATGAGAAACATGAAAGTACAAAATCAGAGTCTAATGATGAAATGGCCGTAGAAATTTGGAACAAATGACAATATGTTGTGGAAGGAAGTCATTATTGCCAAATATGGGATGGAAGATAACTGGACAACAAACATGGTCTCCATACCATACAGTTGCAAGTTTGGAGAGCTATCAAAAATTTATGACCTTTGCTGAAGAGAAGAATTAACTACGAAGTAGGTATTGGACAAAAAATTTCTTTTTGGAATGATAACTGTTTAGGTGGTGCACCACTACAACATTAATTTCCAGATCTCCACAAACATTGTATTCTTCAACAGACCACTGTTTCAGAGATGTGGACCGGACAAGGATGAAACCTAAACTTACGAAGAAACCTGAACGATTGGGAAGTGGGAAGAGTAGCAACTTTTTACACCATTATGGCCAGCTTCAACAATCTATCCGAAGAAAGGGATACCATAGTATGGAAGAAAGAAAGGAACGATATTTTCTCTGCAAACTCAGCCTATAGAGAATTGAATAAATCAAATCATAGGGAGGAAACTGGCCATGGAAGATGATATGGAAGACCAAGATCCCATACAAAGTTAATAGCTTCATATGACTGCTGGCTAAGGAATCAGTACTGACACATGACAATTTGAACAAAAGTAAATTTCAATTATGTTCAAGATGCTTCTTATGTGGGGAACAAGTGGAGACAATTAACCATCTCTTCTTGCACTGCAAATGGACGGAACAACTATGGAGGATGTTCATCAGCTTGAGAAAAATAAATTGGGTAAAGCCAGGGAACATCAGAGGAGTCCTTAACAGTTGGAAGGGTGATGGTTATGCACCAACAAAGGAGGAGAGATGAAAGATTGTCCCAGCATGCATATGGTGGACTGTATGGAAAGAGAGAAATCAGAGATGTTTTGAAGACAAGCAGAATGGACTTCAGAGCTTCAAGATGAATTGTCTAGCGTTATTTTATTTTTGGTGTAAAAAGAACATTTTAGTCCAAGCAGAAGATATCTGGGATATCTTAGATTATTTGTAAGAAGCAGTGGTGATAGACGACAATATGACTAGACTGTAATACCTTTTGAAGGGGACTACATATTTTGGATGTAGACTACCTGCGAATATATAGATTAGTGTTACTATCCTAAAAAAAATGTCTTTTCTCTATATTTGATTGTGTACTTTCTGTGGTCTTGCTTGTCTCTTTAGTTATGTTTAATGCTGGTTAATTTGCATTAAATGCTTTTAATCTGTATATGCCTTTTCACTTAGTTTATTTTAATTCAACTTATGAATAACTATACCTTATTTTCACATGCTTACTCCTGCATAAATATATGAGATATGGTCATGACTCACATTTGTAGACCTCGAGGGTGCTTAACACCTTCCTGTAGTGGTAACTTGAACCCTTATTCAAATCTTGGTTTCGTTGACCTTAATTAGTTAAACTTAGTTAGGTTAGTTAGGTGCCCTAGCGCACCTCTAATTTGTTAGGTGGCGACTCTCTTTTAATTAAAACCTAAAAAAGTTGTCAAGTTGTTGCACAAACCGTTTTGCGAAAAATGGGGTGCGACACCTATGCGTGGGGATCCTGTTGTTGTATGCACAATGACTAAAGATGAGGGCCTTGACTCCTCTTTCTACTTTCCAGAGAATCTGCCTCACGCATGTCTAGGCTGGACAATACATTGTGGGGATTGCTCCTTTAATTTGAGCATCAAAGGCCCTTTATTATGACTGCATGTTTAGTTGAAATAAGTTGGAGGTGGGTGGTAAAGAAGACTTGCTAGAAGCTTGTTTGGTTAAGTTAATCCATAACTATTCTCTCTGCATAGAGTGTAATGGTAAGACTTATAATAGTTCGGTTCATGAACTGTTGGAGGAGTGTTGCCTGTGTTGGTAAGACTAACTTTGTTTCTCATTTGGGGATCTTGAAACGGAGATTTGTCTAATATTGGTCTGGTCAACTATTATATCCACCCTAAACTGCAGACACTATAACTGAGGACTACTTGCATTGAAATGAATTTCAGTTAGTTAAACTGCCACTGTTTTTGCTGCTTGCTCACTGGCCTCTACCATTTCAACCTAATTGTTAATCTTTCCTGGTTATGGGTTGTCACTTTATTTACTCTTCTTCTTAAAAACTATTCCCACTTAACTTATACCAAATTCATTCAAAGAATAACATCTTCACAAATCAATAATCCAGTGAAGTAATTATGGCATAAACAACTTTTCCTGTCTAACCAGCAACACTTACTGCTTATTCTTCCTGAATCAATCTCATGTCAATTTGTTCGTACTATAGTTGACAGAATCATCTAATGAACTGTCCATATCTATTGCATATCTGTTCGGCGAACCCCCAAGATCTTCTTTAGTTGCAAGAAGAGGTTGCTTCTCAACTATTGCCATCTCATGGCTGGTAATCTATTTTGGCATTGTTTGTATACATTGTATATATTGATTTTATATAGCAAAGATCATTTATCATGTTGACTTAATTTGGTAGCGTTATTTGCTAAGTTTTTGTATTTATAATACGGTCCTTGAGGATATGACATTGCTTTTCTTGTTATATATGTTTGAGTTCGCATAAATTTGTAATGCTCCTTATCTTTATTCTAAAAATCCTCATCATTATATAAAATCCATCTATTTCCATTGACATGGTATTTTTCCTATTTTAGAAAATACTTCAATGCTTGACAGCATCAACACTATCCCCTTGATTTGTTACAGTTATTCTGTAAACCTTTTATGACTTTCAAGGTTTCAAACTCATTTAACCATTCAAATTCCAAACTCTTGATGTGACGTTTATCAAACTAGTATTTTAGCCACAACTTAAAATGTTCTCCATTACCACTGATATAATTCATAAAGCTGTTCCACATCCTAAATTTTGTGTCCAGTTAAACACCATCTAATAAAATAAAAGAAGTACAATAAATTTATGTTTGTGATTGTTCACCATATTCACACCCTAATTGCTAAAACATAGTCACCCGCAACCCGGTATCTTAGTTGATGCCTTCAGAGATTAGGAGTAAATATCCTCATTGCTTCTTTGTGATGTCCATACTAGAATTTGCTCTAAGGGTAAGATTGCTTGTTGTGTTATTTGTATGCACACTACTGTATTGGCCTCTTACAATATAATGCTTAAGGTGGATTATAAAACTAAACAAATTTGCTTGCTGCAGTGACTTGTGTCTATTAACAGCTTTTAGAGCCTGTGAAGCAATCTTATGCCAAAATGATCTACTCTCTTGAAATGGCAAATATTCAATGTGCGCTGTATGAGATGGTCATTTCACAAGCATGTAGTGTTTTCTCCATGTATATACCATTCCCCTTAGCATTTATGCCTTTTTTTGCTTATGCTAGTGCACGGAATGTTGTTTGATATTAAGGGGTTGTTTGGTTGGGAACAAGTTATCCAGGGATAAGTTACTCCATCAAATATATATATGGGATAACTTCTCCATCACTAAGCTGTAAGTGGAGGGATAAATAATCCTGGGACTGCCTAATACCTTCAACCAAACACAGGATAAAACAATCATGCATTTTATCCTTGGGATTATTATACCTTGTACCTCACATTGAATAACTCCTTAAGTGTATTGGCTAACTTTGAGTTCTGCATTTTCTTAATTTTGCTGCTTCTTTTGTTGTTCACTTCCACTTCATGCTTTTCAATAATGACTCTTTCACAGGAAAGTTCAGAAAGCTTCTTCCTTAGCTTCAGGTCCACCTTGTACTAAATTTCCTTAGAGTGCTTTGTCTTTGTTGCGAGAATGATAACAGAAATATTTCAGTTCTTGCTATGGCTTATCCTTCTCTGTGTTTTTGCTGATTAATCAGGACAAAAAAAGAACAAACGCAAACAAGATTCTGTGTCAAAAAGGAAGGCATCTGCAACTGGTAAGAAGGAAAAGAAACAGGCTGTTTCTGAAACTATTGAGGAGCCCACTGCTGGACGTAAAAGGCTTAAGCGAGCTGCTGCCTGTTCAGATTTTAAAGAGAAATCTGTGCATTTATCAAAAAAGTCTTCAGTCATTGAAACAAAGAAGGACCATTGTGTAGACGAAGAGGATGTAGCTATTAGGTTAACTGCGGGTCTGCAAGAGTCTCAACGACCCTGTAGAAGATTAACGGATTTTGTTTTTCATAACTCAGAAGGAATACCACAACCGTTTGGAATGTCTGAGGTTGATGATCTGTTTATCAGTGGCCTCATTTTACCACTTGAGGACAGTCTTGACAAAGTAAAAGCAAAAGGAATTAGATGTGAAGGCTTTGGGCGTATTGAAGAATGGGCGATCTCTGGCTATGAAGATGGAACTCCTGTCATATGGATCTCAACTGAGACAGCTGATTATGATTGTTTAAAACCCTCAGGTAGTTATAAGAAGTTTTATGACCACTTCTTGGCCAAGGCGACGGCTTGCGTTGAGGTTTATAAGAAGCTTTCAAAGTCATCTGGAGGGAATCCTGATTTAAGTCTTGACGAGTTGCTTGCAGGGGTTGTCCGAGCGATGACTGGCATAAAATGCTTTTCAGGTGGAGTATCCATCAGGGACTTTGTCATTACTCAGGGCGGGTTCATATATAAGGAACTTATTGGTCTGGATGATACATCAAAGAAGACTGATCAACTTTTTGTTGAGCTACCTGTCCTAGCTTCCCTTAGAGATGAAAGCAGCAAGCACGAGACACTTGCACAACCAGAGACTATATCATCTGGTAATGGTCTACGTATTGGCCCAAAAGCAGGAAATGGAGGAGACAAGATAGTTGAATCTGGTTTGGCCAATGGTCCAGCGCCAGAAGATGAAGATCTAAAATTGGCTAAATTGTTGCATGAAGAGGAGTATTGGTGCTCCTTGAAGCAGAAGAAAGACCGTAATACATCTTCCTCATCCAGCAAAATATACATCAAGATCAATGAGGATGAGATTGCAAGTGATTATCCTTTACCTGCATATTACAAAACATCTAATGAAGAGACTGATGAGTATATTGTCTTTGACAGTGGGGTTGAAACATACCATATTGATGAGTTGCCTCGCAGCATGCTTCATAATTGGGCATTGTACAACTCGGACTCAAGGCTAATATCTTTAGAACTGCTGCCAATGAAAGCTTGTGCTGATATTGATGTAACCATTTTTGGGTCTGGAGTGATGACTGCTGATGATGGGTCTGGCTACAATTTTGACACAGATGCTAATCATTCCTCTTCAGGTGGTTCTAGGTCAGCTGAGATTGATGGAATGCCAATTTACCTGAGTGCTATAAAAGAATGGATGATTGAGTTTGGGTCCTCAATGATCTTTATATCAATTCGGACTGATATGGCCTGGTATGCACTTAATTCCGTTTGAGTGATTGAATTATTTTGCAAGTACCTTCCTTTGTTAAGCCAATAGCTGGGACTGCTATTTATTATATTCTGATAAACCTGGACTGTTTTTCTTTCTATGCTTTTGCTTGGTGGATTTCCTATAGATGCTTTATTCATGCATATTATTTCTAATTCAGGTATAGGCTTGGGAAGCCATTGAAACAGTATGCTCCTTGGTACGAACCAGTCATAAAGACTGCAAGATTGGCAGTGAGCATCATTACTTTGTTAAAGGAACAGAATCGTGTGGCTAGACTTTCTTTTGGAGAAGTTATTAAAAGGGTTTCAGAGTTCAAGAAAGACCATCCTGCTTATATATCATCTAATGTAGATGCAGTGGAAAGGTATGTGGTTGTACATGGGCAAATTATTCTCCAGCAGTTTTCTGAATTTCCTGATGTAAGCATTAGGAATTGTGCATTTGCGGTTGGTCTCTCAAGGAAAATGGAAGAGAGGCACCATACAAAATGGGTGATTAAGAAGAAGAAGGTGATGCAGAGACTGGAACAGAACTTAAATCCTAGAGCATCTATGGCGCCATCTGTAAAAAGGAAAGCTATGCAGGCTACTACAACAAGGCTAATCAACAGAATCTGGGGGGAATACTATTCCAATTACTCACCCGAGGTGTCAAAGGAGGTGGCTGATTGTGAGGTGAAGGATGATGAAGAACCAGATGAGCAAGAGGAAAATGAAGAGGATGATGTTCCGGAGGAGAACTTGGATGTTCCAGAGAAAGCTCATACACCTTCTTCTACAAGAAGGCATATTAAGTCACGTTCTGACAGCAAAGAAATAAACTGGGATGGGGAATCCATAGGTAAAACAGCTTCTGGTGAACAGTTGTTTAAAAAAGCTAGAGTTCATGGACATGAGATAGCTGTTGGAGATTCAGTTCTAGTGGAACATGATGAACCAGATGAGCTTCCTTCTATTTACTTTGTTGAATACATGTTTGAAAAATTGGATGGTAGCAAAATGCTTCATGGAAAAATGATGCAACGAGGATCTGACACTGTACTTGGAAATGCAGCTAATGAGAGAGAGGTATTTTTGATCAATGAATGCATGAATCTGCAACTAGGAGATGTCAAAGAAAGTATAGCTGTCAATATCAGAATGATGCCTTGGGGACACCAGCATAGAAACACGAATGCTGATAAACTTGATAGAGCAAAAGCAGAAGATAGAAAGAGGAAGGGTTTGCCGACTGAATTTTACTGCAAAAGCTTTTATCGCCCTGAAAAAGGTGCTTTTTTCAGACTCCCGTTTGATAAGATGGGCCTTGGTAATGGTTTATGCTACTCTTGTGAGTTGCAGCAAATTGATCAGGAAAAGGAATCCTTTAAGTTTGATATGTCCAAATCCAGTTTTGTATATCAGGGGACTGAGTATTCAGTTGATGACTTTGTTTATGTAAGCCCCGATCACTTTACTGCAGAAAGAGGGGGAAATGGAACTTTCAAAGCCGGAAGAAATGTGGGGTTGATGGCCTATGTAGTATGTCAATTACTAGAAATTGTTGGTCCTAAGGGATCTAAACAAGCTAAAGTAGATTCTACAAATGTTAAAGTCAGAAGATTCTTCAGACCAGAGGATATATCTTCAGATAAGGCATACTCTTCTGATATCCGGGAGGTATGTGCTACCTAATACTATAACTTGTCTCACACTAATAGCTGGTTAGAGTTGTAAATATATACTAATTCTCTTACTATGTTGTTTTAGTAATTTTTTTAATCAGCTAGGTTGCTATTAGGGGATTCTTCTTTTCCTATGCAAACCTTCTTGCATTTATAATATTCTGATTGCTGCTGCTCTTCCAGATCTATTACAGTGAAGATATACATACAGTTCCTGTGGAAATAATCAAAGGAAAATGTGAAGTGAGGAAGAAGTATGATATTTCCTCTGAAGATGTCCCTGCCATGTTCGACCATATTTTCTTTTGTGAATATTTGTATGATCCATTGAATGGATCCCTTAAAAAGGTACCCATCCCATAATTTGTACTTTTGTACTCTCGTCTTATTTTAACAGCAATTGGTCGGAGTCCTTTTAGTACAAGACGTTCTACCTTTTATTTATGTACCCTATTTGTTTTTGAATTTTATTTCTCGTGAATTATAAGTTGATTGTACTTTTGAGCAGTTACCAGCTCAGATAAACCTGAGATTGTCAAAAATTAAGCTAGATGATGCAACATCTAGGAAGAGGAAGGGGAAGGGAAAAGAAGGAGTGGATGAAGTTGGGGAACTAAATGAAACTTCTCCACAGAATCGTTTGTCCACATTAGATATCTTTGCTGGTTGTGGTGGCTTGTCTGAGGGGCTGCAGCATTCGGGTAACTTCCATCTCTCTGCTTATTGTAGTTGTAATGGATGGGGTTTGAACTTTTGTCTGAAAGTTTTATTATTTCAGGTGTCACAGATACAAATTGGGCAATTGAATACGAAGCGCCTGCTGGAGATGCATTTAGACTTAATCATCCAAAGACAAAGGTGTTCATACATAATTGCAATGTGATTTTGAGGTAGGTAGGTCCTTGGGTATATAATATTTACTCTTTCCTTTATGAACATATCTAAGTTCATAACAGCAGTGACCATATATTGGTTTCAATTCAGGGCTGTCATGCAGAAGTGTGGAGATTCTGATGACTGTATCTCAACTCCAGAGGCTTCTGAATTAGCTGCAGCAATGGATGAGAACGAACTAAATAGTTTGCCACTGCCTGGACAAGTTGATTTCATTAATGGAGGCCCTCCTTGTCAGGTTTGTTAAGCTCTTTCACATCTACCCTGATGTTTATTTAGTAAACTTTGTAGCTTAAATGGTGTGTTCTTTTGCAGGGGTTTTCTGGAATGAATAGATTTAATCAGAGCACCTGGAGTAAAGTACAGTGTGAGATGATTCTGGCATTTTTATCCTTTGCTGATTATTATCGGCCCAAGTTTTTTCTCTTGGAGAATGTTAGGAATTTTGTTTCGTTCAACCAAAAACAAACATTTCGCTTAACTGTTGCTTCCCTTCTTGAGATGGGTTATCAGGTACACACACACATTCTATATGTATGTATATTTCTAATTATTAAAACTGAATCAATTTTCTTGTGATCAGGTTAGGTTTGGTATCCTTGAAGCCGGAGCGTATGGAGTTCCTCAGTCTAGGAAGAGAGCATTTATCTGGGCTGCCTCCCCAGAGGAGGTTCTTCCAGAATGGCCAGAACCAATGCATGTTTTTGCTGTCCCAGAATTAAAAATCGCATTATCTGAAACTTCATACTATGCAGCTGTGAGGAGTACTGCTAGTGGAGCTCCATTCCGTTCACTTACTGTCAGAGACACAATTGGAGATCTTCCTGTTGTTGGCAATGGGGCATGCAAGACTTGCATAGAGGTACTAAACTTGAATTTCCTTGAACCCCATCCCCTTTTCCAGGAATTGACTAGAGAACTGGAAAGACACTTAGTGTATTGAGTAGGGACTTTTACTTTCTGAATTTGGAAGAAGAAAGATGGCAATGCTACTTTTGTTTCTATAGATTATGCAATCATATCACGCTTGGTTTGTACTTTGTTATTTATGCTATTCATTGTTAATGCAGTATCAAGGTGATCCAGTATCCTGGTTCCAAAAGAAAATCCGGGGCAGCTCAATAACATTATCTGATCACATTTCAAAAGAGATGAATGAGCTTAACCTAATCAGGTGCCAAAGAATCCCCAAGCGGCCAGGAGCTGATTGGCGTGACCTTGAGGATGAAAAGGTTTTGTGGCAATCATGCAGTGCTTTTGATGAAATAATATCTGTTTAGTAGGTGTAAAAGATGTGTTGTGTTGCAGGTTAAACTATCTAATGGTCAACTAGTTGATTTGATTCCATGGTGCCTGCCTAACACTGCTAAGCGGCACAACCAGTGGAAGGGGCTCTTTGGAAGGTTGGATTGGGATGGGAACTTCCCCACTTCCATTACTGATCCCCAGCCGATGGGCAAGGTGGGGATGTGCTTTCATCCAGATCAAGACAGGATTGTTACAGTTCGTGAATGTGCACGTTCTCAAGTAAGTCTCTTACAAAATGTAGACACATTTAAGAATGTTTAAACCATAGTCTGAGGGTGTAGTATATTCATGAATTTGGAATTGCTTGCTTAGGAAATAAGAGATAGTTTTCAAACATAAAGAGTATTGTTGTAGGATAATAACAAGTATCATACGATAATGTATTGCAGGGTTTCCCAGACAGCTACCAATTTGCTGGTAACATCTTGCACAAGCACAGGCAAATAGGAAATGCTGTTCCACCTCCTTTGGCATATGCGCTTGGAAGAAAACTCAAAGAAGCTGTTGAGAGCAAAAAGAGGCTCACTTAGAACTTTTTTAAGCTGTGAAAATATTACATGCATGTCAATTACCATTCACATTGCCAAATTATATCAGTTACTCATTTATTAAATTTGCAGTTTCACCTATAACCCTCTATTTAGAGGTTGGGTTCAAACAAAATTGATTGAAACATTACTACCCCATTCTCATGTATTTAGCAGTATTTATGGTGTCGTTTTGCCTTAAAAAAATCAAATCTTCCATCCTATTATGTTATATTAAAAGTGGAAACACCTTGAATGAAAAGTTAAAATTATGAAAATATACTCTGTTTCTAATTATTTTGTCTATTTGACAAATCAAGTGGGGTCTTGGACATGAATGACTCCAATCATACCCAGAATGCTTATGCTGCTAATTCTAAGTTACTTGATGTGCTTGTACCAAGCAATGATAATGTAATATAGCTTAGCATGTTCATAAATAAAATCGTGTTTAACCAATAAATAAATAAATAAATGGGGTAAAATGGTAAAGTCACTATATATCAATTAGAGACGGAGAACATTTTAAATATTGAATGGCAAATTTATCCTTCATTAAATCATTAACATTGATCGGGGTGAGAAAGTGATTGAACCCTCAAACTCATTTACTCCCCCGTCCACTATAATTTGTCATGGTTTCTATTTTCGGAGTCAAACTTTAAGAATTTAAAGTAACATGTAAGATGTATTTTTTCATCATGTTGATATGCAAAAAATTGCAATTTATAATATTTTTCATACAGTTTTTGAATATCTAAATTTTTTGTTTAAAATATTGAATTAATGTAATTTAATTTAACTTTGAAAATTAGTCAAACTGACTTTCAAAAAGCGCAACATTATAAATAAAAGAGCATGGAGGGATTACTAAATAAGAGTTTTTTCACACAATTTGATTATTGATTTCAAAAAATTAAATTCCTAACTTGTCTAGATAAGTTAGAAGAGATTAAGACCGAGAGACATAGGAATATCCAGATGTTAAGATTTAAACTAAATTACTGATACACTCAAATTACACCTCCCTAAAGAAGTATAAGCGGCCGTATCAAGTAAAGGACCCAACCAGTAGGTTGAGGTCGATCCCTCGAGGAAAATGGTTTAGACTTAACTTCAATGTACAACTACTTCTATTTAGTCAAGTTCGTTCCGAAAACAGATAATTTAAGGGGGGTTTTGTGAATCAAAATTCTTCAATAACACTAAGTAAAACAAGTAACAAGCGTAAAACTTTGGTTTTTATCAAGTTGTGAGAGAAACTAGGATGTAAGTGTTCCCCGTAGGTTCATAACGCCGTATTCCTAGCTATAACAATTTTTTCCTAGTGTTTTGCATGCAAAGTGATAAGTTAAGTATCTCTAAATCCTTTGTCCGGAATTTAGAGAATTTCACTTCGTACCTTGGTCCGGCTACGAGTGTATAAGCTGCTAACCCTTACCTTTACTTCATATTTAGCATCATATTCGATGTATGACTATATTATTACTTCGCACCAATCGAGACTAGCCTATTAGATAGTACCCCACCAAATTTATGTTGATAATTCTTTTCTTATTAACTACCTCCTTGATCCGGCAAGTAGCAACAAGGCGAGTTCTAACGCGACACTCGTAAAAAAGACTTCTAAGCGAAAGAATTATCAATACTTCCAATAACCTATTTGAGAATTGTTATTAAGCTAGGTCTACTTTGTTAATCACCCATGGTTCCCACAACCCTAGTTGTAGATTTAGTTACCCATGCATATAAGGACACAATCCATAGTTGTTAACCAATAAAATATGACTTACTTTGACAATTCGAAGAAAATTCAGAAATTTAACTTGAACTAACAAGAAATCACTTGAAAACCAAATTCGGAAATTGAATTAATGCTAAAGTTGCAAAACTCAATCTCCAAACACACAAACTAACGACAATAGTAATAGAATCCAACCCCAATAAAACGAGGTTTTTACACCCTATTTATAAAAAACATAGTCCTGAATTAAAAGGAATTAAAATAAGGAAAGTTGTCCAAAAAACGCGGCTGTAATCGACGACCCCCACAGACGGTCTGTCGATGAATCAACGGACCGTCGACTGCCTCCGTCAGTCCAGACTTAGCATCTTTTTCATCCTTCAGCTGACATCCTCTCTGAATTAATCGACGGACCAACATCACGGTCCGTCGATGCATCTACGGTTCTCGCTGCCTTCCGTCATTCCATACTTGGACTTTTTTCAACTTCGGGTACTGGGACTATCTCTGAACTTGTCGACGATTCAACATGAAGGTCCGTCAATCAATCGACGGATCGTCGATCCTTTCGTAGTCCCACACTTGGTCAGATTTCCCCGAATTTCTCCAGATGCCTAAACTATGAGTCGATGGTCACCATCTACGGTCCGTCGATGGAACGATGGACTATCGATGACCTTCGTAGGTCACCTCTTCACTAAATCTCATCTGCCTTATGCGTTTTGGGTTTGGATATCTTTCCTGCGAAATAAACATAAAATCATGTTAAAACTACTACAAAAAGGCTCTAGACACACATAAATCTTTAGGAAAAAGCATTGAAAGTACCGCGAAATCACATTGCATCAACTACCCAATAAAAATATTCATAATATGGGCATCGAAAAAATTATAAGGGGTCGTTTGGTTAGAAAGAAGTTATTTTATGATTAGTTATTCCGGGGTTAACTATTATGAAGTGTACCAAATGCACTAACGAAAAAAGAAAAAAAGGCTAAGCGTCCGAAACATGCCTACCCTCCCTTAGCTTAATATCCAAGAGACACTGAACTAAGTATACTACTATCAAAAAAATAGACAAAAAGTAACTTAGATCATACAAGCGTAAATTCTCATTCTATATCCTTCCTGCCGATCATGCAAGTTATTTTATATAGAAACTAACTTAGTTAAGTCTAATAGAGGGGACAACTTATCTCAAGGCCGAAACAACACTACAACCTTTAATCAAAAGCTTTTCCTTTATGAGAAGATTTCGAACAACGTCACACAATCAAATTAGTGATCTAGATGTTAACGTAAGCGAATAGATACACATTTATATATAAATCAGGCAAAAAAGTGGAGTGGAATCCATGTGAGGAATCATGAAGTTTATTTAGTCACAAGTTCTACCGGATCAAGGAACTTGTGCTTCGAAAGTACTGGGCATGATTCAAGCATAAATGAAGATTGAACACAACCCAAACTAATTAGCCCAAGAACACTGTAGACATAAGTATGCATAGTACATGGAATGTACTAAGTATGAGGGATATCATAAGAACGTAAAACATGATCATAAGAGGACATAAAAAAGTACAATATGCATGAAACATAGTAAAACCTCTAAATAAAAATCATAAAACTATGAACATGGTCAACGCATTATAAAATCATAATTAAAGCCTCACAAAAGCTCTGAAAGCAACTTAGTTTGTTTTATGGGATATTTACCATAAACCGACATAGAGCACATGAGATATAATATGGAATTTGGTCTCTTGATCCCACACTAAAAAGAGATGTCCTTACTTTCCAAGTACCTTAAATTAATAGCTTAGGTGTATCAACTTGATATGTCTTTCTGAGATATCCTATGAGAGAACATAGGTAGGGACAAGGAGATTTCTACTACAGACTTGATGTCTACTAACAGGAGAGCCTCCACTTCAATATCCCCTCGGTGTCAAGTAAAAACTCAATGGAGTAGTCATATTGATAAACATATCATAATACATGGGAAAACACAATTAAATCAAAATCTAAGCTTAAATAATCATAGAGTAGCTCCTCAAATCGTGGATCATGCATGCGTGAGAAAACATTTCACCATTTATGATCTTTTTTAGTAAGACCCCAAAATAATTTAGGGTATCTAGATCCTAAACATGTTTGTCTTAAGGTTATAAGGTCCTAAAATCAATTATAATATGGTTTAGAGGCAGCGTGTAAAGTTTGAGGTGATTTGGAAGTCAAACGTCAAGGGACGACCAAGATATTCGACGACTAGTCACCTATGTGTCTCATATGTCCATGCGTGTTTATATATTGTATGACATGAGCTTATGAAGTATTAAAATGATTTAAAATGATTTTTATAGATGGTATATGGAGTTTCATGAAGTTTGGAGGTCAAACATCCGAGAACGTCCAAGACGTTCAAAAGTTAGCCCTTAAGACGCTGAATGTGTGTCTTAATGGGGCCTAACCTGTTTGGATGTGTTACGTGTATTTTTTTGGGTGAAACTTATGTGGAAGGTCTAAAACTTGTTAAGGTTGTAGCCCTTAAGACGCTGAATGGGTGTCTTAATGGGGCCTAGCCTGTTTGGATGTGTTACGTGTATTTTTTTGGGTGAAACTTATGTGGAAGGTCTAAAGCTTGTTAAGGGTTGTCTGTACGTTGGAAACGTCCAGGTACGACTTCTAAAGGGCCCCGCAAAAGTCCTCACAAGAAGGACCCAAGGCTTGTCGAGCAGTCCACGAACCAAAAGACGACCAGTTGGTTGACCGATTGCCCGTTGATGAGTTTTCGTTGATGGACACTTATCCTGGGCAGGTCTCAACCCCAAAACAGGCCAAGGTCCATCGACGGAAGCCAAAGGATGGCCAGTCGATTGGCCAACGATCAGTCGATGGTTATCTGTCGATGGTGGCCTGCATCACTGTCATGCGACTGTTTTATTTAAGGGGTGAATGGGAAATTCACCCCACATCCTAATCTGACTATAATTGATTAATTTACATGTATTTAGGTGTATATAAGGTATCAAACACGTGAACACCCCATTCCCAATCCCTTATAACGAAATTGAACCTTTCCCTCCAAAATCTTCTCCCTAGAAACCTCCATTGATTGTAAAGCTCAAGAACAGCTTGGAGCATGGATTCCTATGGTTTCTTCACCAATTTTTAGAGGTCTTCATGTAAATAATGGTATGGTGATCCTTCATCTCTAGATATCCTTTCATCTAGAGAGTTAATCTCAAAGATTTCAAAGAGAAAATGTGATCAAAGTTCTTCTTCTTCAATCTATCCATGGGTTCTTTTTAAAATTTTTTAAATGATTAAATCATGATGAATTGATGTTAATATATTGATTTAACGTGATTTCAATCCAATTGCATGATGAACCTATATTTCCTCCCTAAATCGATTTAGTCCTTGCATGGGCTTTGTGATCTTGGCTTATTATCGATTGAATTGTGAATCTATTACGTTGAAGTGCTTAAATCTGCTGTTATTAAAATGAATGGATGTTTAATTGACGATGAAGAATCCATGTGGATCAATGTATGAAGGTTTGAACATGCCTAGCCTAATTATCAATGTGATCACTGTAATATGGATTTTTTAAGGTATAAAAGTGGAAATTGATTATGTGGTGGTTCTTGTAGCTACTGCTTAGGCTACTAATTTGGTTGAATTGTGAATATAAACATGGTATGATAAAAGTAAATAAATCTTGGTATTAATTGATCTATGTGTTCCTAAGCTATTAAGTAGTAACTTGTGATCAATGTACCATTGGTCTTTAATTGTATAAAAGTGGATATCGAGTATGTTAATATGCTTAGGTTTACCGTCTAGAATGGGTATTTATGATTAATTAAGTGACATGGATCAATGCATGATAGTTTGAATAGGGTAAACCAAAGCAAGTTCCTCTTTCGTGAATTCCTAATATGAAGCATGTTCATAGTGATCTCGAATTTATTGGCAATTGTAGTCGGATATCATCTAGACTATGATTTCTTTAGCTACTGCCTAAAATTAATGATAATGATACAAGATGATTGATGAATTAAACTAGGGAAGTTACTTGATGATCTATACTTTATACCATATATGTGATATAGTGCACTAGTTGCATCATGATCTTGTGACGACTTGTATGTGGTTTCACTTATGATTTAAGTACATATAGCTACTTCTCTATAATGTATTAATTATGAGAATGATGTTTTGATCAAGGATGATCAAAGAGTGAGAAATTGGTAAGAATTCTTATCTCCTCTACTTTTCTATATTAATATCGTTGATAAAGCCTTGTATGGCATTGTGTGGTATGGTACATTTATGGTGGCAATGTTTACTTTATAGTAATTATATATGTGGTGACCATGGCCTTGAAGGCAAATTGATGATTATATGAAGGAGTGGTTATGATGATCACCTTATGTGTAACTTGTGCCTAGTCTTCTTCTCTAGTTGTGAATCTAGGTGATGTTACTATTGTTATGAGTATGTAAATAGCTATGTTATGAATGTACTTGCTGCCTCTGATGAGGTCTTATATTGCTATATGTGGTATAAAGCTAAGATAAGTACATAAAGACTAAAACTTACTGTAAGAATGTTGTAAGTCTTAAATAAATGCGTTTATGCTATGCTAACCATTCTATGATGTTGTGTGATGTATTATTCACTAGGATGACTTGATAGATGTACTAGAATAGGAAAGGGTATGGGACTTTGACTATGCATTTCCTATGTGCATCTTGATGTGATAGTTCCTAGGTTGGTCTTCTAAGGACATGCATAGGATTGTAGGAACATCTTTTGAATATGACTTATATGCTATGATGTTAAGTGTATGATTCGATGAAGTATGAATGTGCATAGTTTTTTGGAGTGTTGATATGAAAGGATTGCTCATATAGGTACACATATAGAATTATGCATTGATATGAACATGTGTGGTATTAATGTGTTATGTGAAAGGTTTGCTCATATATGTATACACACACACATGAATGATGATCTAGTCAATAGAGGAGACTTGAAAGGTGTGCTCAAATGTATCCTAAACTAGATAGTGCTAATCTTTATGCTATATCCATGTGAAAGGATATTCTCACATGATTTAGGTTGATGAACTTTCATCTATGACCTATGAGCTGAGCATATGAGGGGATGAATCTCCTAAGCCTATATTTTATAAACTAATGTAATAATGGCTTTTCAATAAGGGAATTTAGCTTAGCACCGAGTGAACTTAAATATGAGCGTGTGTCCCATCGCAATGTGGGAAGGTAGGTCACCATAAACCTCACGGGGTAGATAGCCTCATGACCCAAAAGGGTGTTAGAGTGATGTTTCCATAAGTGAATAACCATAATGCCGCATCTTGGTATACAGAGGGTTTTCACATCTACCTCCAAGTTCCATAACTATGCTTGCCACATAGGATCTAGCAACGTGATATCAACTAAAATTCTAGCATGTGCTAATGTTCTACCTTGGCTAGGTAAGAACACCTTCCATTGGTGTAAGGCTCTACAACACTAAATTATATGTTTAGTACCCATGGTCTTAGTGTGGTTTAAGGCTAAATTTCCCTAAAGTAAAATGAACAATGGAAGTAAATGAATAGGATCCTAAATGGGACTACTTAAGGGAGGTTACTTAGGATAGGTGGAAGTTATGAAAATATCTAGACATTGCACAAATAGCTCCTTAGGAAGTCCTAGGAAGGTGACCTAATGTGTATGTTTATGCTTACGTCCATATGCATCGTATGGTAGTATTTGTCTACCTATTACGAATATGTGCATGGTATGAATCTATGAGATGTGATATTATCCTTATATGCATTAAGTTGGTCTAAATGACTATATGATGAAGGTCTTGTATTGACATGAATAAATTTGAACTTCACTTACTTGTTGATGTATGAATTGAAAGCTAAGTTTTGTGGTCTCGTGAAGGGTTTACTAAGCATGTATATGGTTACGGGGCTTCACACGTGCATTGCACTAGTATAGTAAGATTGGGGTCATGAACAAGGTCTTATAATGATGTATATGTGAAAAGAAGTAAAAATCATGAAGTAGCTTACTGCAAAGCCAATGTAGTCTTGACTTAAATGTATCTTTGATATATTATGCTTATATGATGATATGTGTAGGCTTATGTAGGTTATATGAATGCTTTTCTTGTGAACTTAAGGTGATACATTGCACCAACTATCACTAGAGGGTTACTCGGGAAGTTAATGAATAAAAGGAAATAACGTTCACTGTAAAGTAGGAACAACTTACTGTAATGTGCCTTAAAAATGCATCAAATTCTATATGTGATCTTATGTAATGTTTGGCATTTGAATATGTTTATATGAAGTATGTGAATGATACAAATGCTATTTTATAGATGTTTTATAAAGATTTACTTAAAAAGATATGAACTATGACTTCAAGAAAATATCCCTTTTAAATGCATGTTTTTGCATGTTGCCATACTTAGTGCATTCTTGTACTAATCCCATTCTTCTCTACTTTTTACACAGTGTAGATTATGGATGCTTAAAAGGATTTCTATGATTGAGGATCTTGATAAATGATTCCCAAGCTCAAGGAAAGGGGTCCTTAAGTTCTAAGGATTCCCTACTCATGCCTTAATGTAAATCTTATTAAATGTTGTATAGTTACGTCTTATGTTTTAAGGGAGGTGTCCCTAAAGTATTCTAATGTTTTTAAGTCTAAGATGACAAAGAGACTTAGGGTCTAAAAATGTATTATGACTTATATTTTTTGTATATATATGAAGGTTATGTTTCTACCATATGATGTGCTATGAAAAGTTGTAAATTTTCTGCCAAATTTACTATGACAATGCGATGAATGATAACTATGGGCTTGTATAAGACCTCCGAGAGGTCAAGTACGCCATGTTACTTCTATTGGGTGCTCCCCTGATGTAACAAACGTGGTATCAGAGCATAAGGTTTTAAAAGTGGTTTTGGGTCCAAGAAGTCTCAGATTGCCACGTCTAGTAGAGTCTTGTATCATTGGTGGTGCGTCGTGACAAATCAAATGGTACGAGAGCTATAGGACGATACATTTTCCTTCTTTATCATTTTCGTATCATTCCATAGAACTTACGTCTATAAGATCTCTCTCTTATGTTTTCTAGTACGGTGGTCTTTTGGATGTGATTGTTCTCTATGCTTGAGGGAGAAAAGGTGAGTTTAAATTTTTATCTTGGTTTTATGTTTGAATGAGTATGTATGAAGGTGAATTTTTGTATGTTTTGATGATGTGATGCCATATGTGGCTATATATGAATTTATGTGTAATAGCATGTTATGTTGAAAAATATATGTCATGATATAGTTAAAGCATGCTAGAAGTTATTATGGTTGACATGAGTTTCTTTTGGAATAATGTGTTACTATATGGTTTTGCATGATGGTAGCCTTATGATATGATTTGAACTTGAAATTCTTAACGGATACCTATGAAAGCATGCTACCCTAAGAATATGTGCTTAAAGGTGTTCAATGTTTCCCTTAGTATATATGTGGTCCTTGATAAGTTTCCTAGTATGGATTGGAGTTCTTTGTATAAACTTGATCCTAGGTGTGATGATAAGATTCTTGTCTTGGTAAAGTTTTGTATCTCATATTGTCATGCTTTTCCTATCAATTACATAAAAGTTGCATTTTTGGAATGTTGAAGAATGTTCACTGAAATGCTAGTCCACTTACTGTAAGAAACCAACTAAATTGTTCTTTGATTAGAGTTGTTGAAATGTGTATAGAATTGATGCATATGAACATAAAATGAATGTAAAAAAGAGATTTGCCATTTGGAATAAAGAATGAGTCTTATGACATGATGAGTTGTAGAATTGTTTTTAACTTCTTATTGTGTTGTGAGTCCCTTGATGTTGTGGAATTGATGTTTACCTTAGAATTGAGGGTAGTATTCTTATCCTTATAGGGTGATGATGTGGGTTTGATTGACCTAGAAGTTACCTTACTTCAATGTAGAAAAAAAGAGTTATTAAGACTAAGTCTCCTATATTGTTTCCCCTAATGATGTATAACCTTGGTGTCTATTGTATTGTATGAAAACTCTTTGTAGTTAAATGGTATGACCTAACTTAATAATTTGGGATAAATTGCCTAGGTGCTAAAATTTAGAATACCTTGGTGTTCCTATGTTAACTTACTGTAAATCCCTTCTAAAGTTGTAATCACTTTTAACTGATGAAAATGAAGGTTGTTTAGTTAAGATCCTCCTAAGGTTGGGTTAAGTTGCTCTTAATTGGGTTTACCCTAAGGGGGGGATGGTGATGGAGTAGTAAGGTTGTAGATATTTTCTACCTAGACCTTTTTTGGCTTGAACTTGAAACTAATGAATTCTTAGTAAGCTTGAGTTCATGAATAAGAGCATTGCATAAAGTGTGAATTGCATGAGCTTTACATGTTTGGTATGTATTGATTTACATTACATTGAGGATATTTTAAGATTACAAAGTGCATGAAAGAAAATTTATGATAAAATCCATGTTTTCTCATGTTGAATTGCATCTTGATATGTTAGTTGTGCTTTTGACTTCATGAGGTAAGATAAGAAAACCTTGTGAGGTGTAATGTTTAGCCTTATAATGGAAAGTTGAGTCTCTTTAAAATGAAATGTGTTGAGTCTCCTAAAAATTACGTGACTTGTATGGTTTGGGAAGCATGACTGTAGGCTCACTCTTGAAAAGTGAAAGCATGTTTAGCTAAGTTTTCATGTGCGTGCCTATGATTTGTATTGTTTTTCCCAAATGATGCTTACTGTGAAGATGAGTACTATGTTAGAAATTGACATTTCATGAAATTACTCCTTTTTGTTGTGATGTTCTTGGTGTGACTTACCAATTGGACTTCACTAGGAAGGAAACATGAGCATGCCTTGGTTTAAAAGTTGAGAATTTCTCATTTTAAGAGGAAAATGACCTTGTACTTTGCTTAGGTGTGAACTCATGATACATTTTAGTGTGTTGAGGAGAAGGACTTTCCTCCATAGACACCATTAAGAATGGTATGGTTGAGTATGACCTTCATGGCACTAGGTCTAACTAATGAAGATCTTTATTGATTTCAATTAACTTAAGTCTATGTGTATTGAAGTATGAGTGCCTAATTACTTCTTGAATGTTGTTGAAATCTGCCTAAGTGTGACTTAAAGAGTAGTTGCGAAATGAGCTCTTAATGAATTGAAGTGTAATGACCATGTTATGATTAGGAGAAGGATGTTCCTCCTATGAACATGATAAGAGCCTTTGTGTTTAATGCATTAAAGAGTGGGTGAATGGAAGTTTTGCTTGCTTGTATGAATTGAATTCTATGTGTGATGTTATAAATGTGATGAACTACTCTATGATGCATTGAAGTCCTTGTTGTGATTACAGAGTCCTAAGTGTCATTCGAGGACGAATGTTCCCAAGTTGGGGATATTGTAAGACCCCAAAATGAGTTAGGGTGTATAGAGACTAAACATGTTTGTATTAACGTTCTAAGGTTCTAAATGAATTATCATATGGTTTAGAGGCAGTGTGTATAGTTTGAGGTGATTTAGAAGTCAAACGTCAAAGGACGACCAAGACGTTCGACGACTAGTCACCTATGTGTTTCATGTGTCCATGCGTGTTTATATATTGTATGACATAAGATTATGAAGTCTTAAAATGATTTAAAATGATGTTTATAGATTGTATATGGAGTTTCGTGAATTTTGGAGGTCAAACGTCCACGAACGCCCAAGACGTTCAAAAGTTAGACCTTAAGACGCTGAATGTGTGTCTTAATAGGGCCTAGCCTGTTTGGATGTGTTACATGTATTTGTTTTGGGTGAAAGTTATGTGGAAGGTCTACTACTTTTTAATGGTTGTATATATGTTTTGGAAACGTCCGGGTATGACTTCTAAAGGGCCCTGCAAAATGCCCCACAAAAAGGACCCAAGGCTGGTCGAGACACTGCCTTGGCAGTGTCAATCGATGAACCAAACGGCGGCTAGTTGGTTGAATAACGGCCCATTGATGAGGTTTCGTCGATGTACACCTAGCCTTGTCAGGTCTCAACCCAAAAACAGGCCAATATCCAATCGACGAAAGCCAAAGGACAGACTGTCGATTGACCAATGGCCAGTCGATGGTCATCCGTCGATGGTGGCCTGCATCACTGTCATGCGACTGTTTTATTTAAGGGGTGAATGGGAAATTCACCCCACGTCCTAAACTGACTATAATTGGTAAATTTACCTATATTTGGGTGTATATAAGGGATCAGACACGTGAACACCCCATTCCCAATCCCTTCTCACGAAATTGAACCTTTCCCTCCAATAATCTTCTCCCTAGACACCTCAATTGTTGGTAAAGATCAAGAACAACTTGGAGAATGGATTCCTATGGTTTCTTCACCAATTTTTAGAGGTATTCATGTAGATAAAGGTACGGTGATGCTTCATCTCTAGTTATCCTTTCATATAGAGAGTTAATCTCAAAGATATCAAAGAGAAAATATGATCAAAGTTGTTCTTCTTCAATCTATCCATGGGTTCTTTCTAAAAACGTTTTAAATATTTAAATCATGATGAATTGATGTTAATGTATTGGTTTTAACGTGATTTCAATCCAATAGTTACAGATTGAATTGTGATTCCATTACATTGAAGTGGTTATATCTGCTGTTATTTACATGAATGGATGTCAAATTGATGATGAAGAATCTATGTGGATCAATGTATGAAGGTGTGGACATGCCTAGCCTAATTATCAATGTGATCACTGTAATATGGACTTTAAAAGGTATAAAAGTGGAAATCGATTATGTGGTGGTTCTTGTAGCTACTGCCTTAGGCTAATAATTTGGTTGAATTGTGAATATAAACATGGTATGATCAAAGTAAATAAATCTTGGTATTAATTGATCTATGTGTTCCTAAGCTATGAAGTAGTAACTTGTGATCACTGTAACGTTGATCTTTAATTGTATAAAGTGGATTTCGAGTATGTTAATATGGTTAGGTATAATGTATAGAATGGGTATTAATGATTAATTAAGTGACATGGATCAATGCATGATAGTATGAATAGGGTAAACCAAAGCAAGTTCCTCTTCCATGAATTCCTAATATGAAACATGTTCATAGTGATCTCGAACTTATTGGCAATTGTAGTCGGATCTCATATAGACTATGATTTCTTTAGATACTGCCTTAAATGAAGGATAATGATATAAGATGATTGATGAATTAAACTAGGGAAGTTACTTGATGATCTATAACTCTCTGCTTTATACCATATATGTGATATAGTGCACTAGTTGTATCATGATCTTGTGATGGTTTTGTTTATGATTTAAGTACATATATCTACTGCTCCATAATGTATGAATGATGATAATGGTGTTTCAATCAAGCATGATCAAAGGGTGAGAAATTGGTAAGAATGCTTATCTCATCTACTTTTGTATTATAATGTAGTTGATGAAGCCTTGTATGACGTTGTGTGGTATGGTCCACTTATGGTGGCAATGTTTACTTTATTGTCATTATATATGTGTTGACCATGTCCTTGAAAGCAAATTGATGATTATATGAAGGAGTGGTTATGATGATCACATTATGTGTAACTTGTGCCTAGTCTTCTTCTCTAGTTGTGAATCTAGGTGATGTTACTATTGTTATGAGCATGTAAATGGATATGTTAATGTCATATGTACTTCCTGCTTATAATGATGTCTTATAATGCTATAAGTGGTGTAAAGATAAGATAAGCACATAAAGACTAAAGATTACTTTAAGAATGTTGTAAGTCTTAAATAAATGAGTCTTATGCTATGCTAACCATTCTATGTTGTTGTGTGATGTATCATTCACTAGGATGACATGATAGATGTACTAGCATAGTCAAGGGTATGGGAATTTGACTATGTAATTCATAGTCAAGGGTATGGGATGACATTGATGAAGTATGAATGTGCATAGTGTCTTGGAGTGTTGATATGAAAGGATTGCTCATATAGGTACACACAGACTTATGTATTGATATATGAAAATGTGTGATATTAATGTTTTATGTGAAAGGTTTGCTCACATATATGTATACACACACACATGAATGATGATCTAGTCAATAGAGGAGACTTGAAAGGTGTGCTCAAGTGTATCCTAAACTACATAGTGCTAATACCTATGCTATGTCCATATGAAAGGATATTCTCACATGATTTAGGTTGATGAACTTTCATCTATGACCTATGAGCTAAGCATATGAGGGGATGAATCTCCTAAGCCTATATTTTATAAAGTAATATAATAATGGCTTTACAATAAGGGAATTTAGCATAGGACCGAGTGAAGTTAAATATGAGTGTGTGTCCCTTCCCAATGTGGGAAGGTAGGTCACCATAAACCTCACGGGGTGGATAGTCTCATGACCCAAAAGGGTGTTAGATTGATATTCCATAAGTAAATAACCATAATGACGCATCTTGGCATAAAGAGGCTTTTCACATGTACCTCTAAATTCCATAACTATGCTTGCCACATAAGATCTAGCAACGTGATATCAACTAAAATTCTAGCATGTGCTAATTCTAGACCCCAGACGAGAACGACATAGTTGACCTCTCAGAGGTCGCAGACAAGCCTACATACGTCATTCTTACTTTATCTAGGTTATTTTAGCAGAAAATTTGAAATTTTTTCTTCCTTATTACTTGCTAAACATTTTAAACTTAACATCATAAGCGTTCACAAATCAACCATCTAATATAGAGATATTCAAATGAAAGAAACAATTCATAATTTCATTAAACATATTTTTGCCAAAACGGCACCAATACAAAGTCTGAAATGAAATGGAAAATGAAACACTAGTGAAACATGCTCCACTAGATAAAGCCTACATATAAGATAAATAATAACAGTAGATAACCTCGAAAGCATGAGGGCCTACCAAGTCCGCATGAAAGCTCCACGTCCGGATAGCTGCCACGTCAACCTGTAAGCTCTAGCGTCCACCTATGCCTGCACCTAAAAATATAGAGTTGTATGGAATTAGTAAAAACTTGTAATAAGTATGGGTATATGCAAGCACACACCAAGGACATGCATGATAAAATATAGCTCTTTCCTAACAACATGAATATGGAAAGCCAAGATAGTGGACTTGCCAAATTGAGATTAGGAAAGTTAGTGAACTTTCCAAATTTGGATTAGGAAAGTCAATGAGCTTTCCAAATTTGGATTAGGAAAGTCATGCCATGAAAGTAACATGCATCATCATACTTATCATAATTCACACAACGCATAACATCTTACAGATAGCACATATCATATAGTATTTAGAACATTACATCTTTTATAACTCTCATTCATATGCCATGATACATTGGAGTCATGGACTTGACAGACTTTCCAAAATGAGGGCTCAACATATTGGACCTCAACTAGGGAGTCTTCATTAGCAGACACAGAGTATGCTTCATTCATTCATACGTACTTCATTTCATTTCGTTCTTAGGCTAGTGTGAACACCAGCTATACCTAGGATGTAGTTTAAGACTTTCATCTGGTTTGCTGTGCAATGATCAAGAATAACCTAGTGTCATTACTTGAGTCCAGATAACCTCTTGATTATCCTATCCTAACACCTTTGGTATCGTTCATTTCATTATGTCCATCATTTGAGGCTGACCTCATTCATTCATTGAGAACTTTAACTTTAACCGATATAGATCATGTGAGCATCATAAAATCCAGTGTCTCCCCCGCACCGAAAAGTGGTTGAATCACCAGACAAAGTGACCCAAAACATGCTAGCGTACATGGGAATTTAACCCCGCTATATCCCTATATTGACAGTATAGGTTCGAAAACTAGGAGATATAAGGAGACCCATATCCGGCATGCCGAACAGTCTCATCTCATGAGAGTTACGTTAACCTCTGCCCTTCCCGAAAGAAGGCATCACCTCTCATAGCTAGTCTATCAGTGGTCAGTATAAAGTTCCATTACATTCAACTCATACATCATGGAAACTGGCTTCTAGTATGAGGACATCATAGCTCAATAGATTATTTCTCATCTCAACATTAGTATTAAGCGTGCTAATCTCAATACTTTCATTAGAGTGTTCATAGAGACTGGTCTCTTCATTAACTTTACACTCTCATAGGTGAATATGTTTTGGTAACATTTACTTAGGCTCATTTGAGATTGCTCTAATCTTTTACATTAGCCTCATTTCATGTTGTCACCACATTCATCAACATTAGCATATTTGATCTTCATAATTACTCACCCCTTTTTACGTGAATGTTCATTTCATCATATGCCAATGCACTTGGCCATTTGTGTGTTTCACACTCTTACTTAACGCTTCTAGAGTTTCATCATTTCATTGTTCATTTTATCATTTCATTGTTCATTTCGTCATATGCCAATGCACTTGGCCATTTAGTGTATCTTACACTCGTACTTAACCCTTCTAGGGTATCATTATTTCATTACATACATCTTAGGTTCACTTGTTTTAATCGTATGCTAGACTTATGGGTCTATACATACAAGCCATGAGGCTTCATTCATAGTTTGTTAAGTGACTCATATCTTCCTAAGATTATGTATTACAAGACTTATGTATCTTGTATGTATGCCAAGGTCTGTATTTTGATCTAAGTAGGTGGCATTATTCTTGAACATTTAATTCACATATGATTTATGTATCAATACGGAAATTTGGGCAAGGGAACCCAAGTTTGAACCCCTTGGAAAATACTTACATTTTTCCTTGACTTTATTTTTAGTCTTCATGACATTGGGACCCTAGATCGAGCCCTAACATCAACATTCTATCTTTATTTTTGTCCTTGGGTTTTCCTCTTATTTGGCCGAGGGTTGTTGGATCAAACCCCCAAAACCCCTTTTTATTTTTCATTTAAAATTTGTATTGTCCAATTCGCCTTGACCAAGAGGATTGGGATCAAACTCCCACAACCTCTTTTTATTTTATTCATTATTTCGCTTGAAATTGAGAGATTGTGGGTTCGAACCCCCACAACCTCCTTATTTTATTTTTAATTTCGCTAGGGCTGTGAGGTTGTGGGTTTGACCCCCCACAACCTCCTTATTTTATTTTTAATTTAAATTGGCTTAGCTAGGCGTTAGGTAGTGAGGTTGTGGGATCGAGCCCCCACAACCTCACTTTATTTTCTAATTTATTTCGCCCTTTTCCTTTCTAGCCTTGAGGTCGTGGGTTCAATTCCCACGCCTCCCATTATATTTATTTAAACTTTTTCATTCTCCTTACTCGCCTGTATACCCCATTTCAAATCCCCCCAGCCCTATTTCTTTCTTTCTTGCGAGATTAAGGTTCCACACGGGTGAGGTCACAGGTTCGAATCCTGGTGGCCTCACCCCTTTAAGTTAATTTATTTTTTCCAGATTTCCCTTCTACATTTTAGCCTAAACTAAACTTATATTTTTTTGGCTATACACTTAATCATTTTCTTAACTTATTTTCATCAATATTTCCACTTGAAAACTTGGGAAGATGTATGGATCGTTTAACACTTTTTGGGGTGTATTTCATGGATTCGTTTAGCTAAATTATTGGCGCTCAAATCAACCCCACTTCCATTTTTATGAACATCACGATTTACATAGGTTCATGCACGTAAAATGACAACCAAAACAATGTTAAACTTGAAGCCTTAACTTGACCTCATTTACAGTAACCTTCACAGTGACATTTTTGCACATACACACACTTGCACAAACTTTCGAGTACTGGGTTGCATTTCATACGATTTCAAGTACACAACGTAGTCGTAGTCATCACGAAAACATCACATACACCTAAATCTACCATCAATCATACCCAACCTACAATTCATTGTGAGCTAGTGATAGGGGCATGCAAAAAGGGAAAAAATCCTAGTTTTTGTATTACTAATACGAACCTTAAGGGGTATCATAGGAAAGGTACCAAGATAGAAGAAAACCAATACCTTATTTTGACGTTCAAACACTGAAGTTGCTGCCCAAAAACTCCACTCAAGAACACGTCTAAGCCTTCTCAATATTAACTCCACTCGAATGACAACCTCCCTTAGCCTAGTGTGCGATTAACGTTTGTTTTCTTGTGATTTCGTGTGAGTTATTCAAGTGTGAAAAACTTGGTTTATTTTTATGATTTTGTATATTATTTTGGCAGAGAAATATCGTGTGAAAGAATAGGAGATATTGAGCGTGAGAGTTGAGAGATAGACGTGAGAGAGTGGGAGTTATATTAGACTTAGGAGTCCAGTTTAGGACCTAATCAACTAAGGTTTTCTGAATTATTAAAAATCTGATTTTTATTTTATTTTAAATCAGCTAATGAATAATAATCATTAATTAATTATATTAATTCAATAGCTTAAATAAAAATCACATTAATTCATTGCTTCCACCTAGGTTCGAACCCGGGTGAAGTAAGACTTCACTTTAAGAGCTCAATTTTGGCTATCTCTCCCCAAATTTCCCCTCCATTTTATTAATTAAATAATTATTTATATATTTAGGGTAATTACGATATTACCCTTAGCCTTGAAAAAGACCATTTTACCCCTAGACCCTCCAAACCTAAGTTTTCCTCTTTTTAAGTCCGATAAAGACTCCTTCGAGTAAATCTTCATATTCGAGATCCCTACATCGTTGTCTTGGATGTAGCAAGGGTTTCCAAGTCTGGTTCTACGCGCATTAATTTATGTGAACCCTGGTCTAATCATAGGCATTCCTGACACATTAAGTATCACATAGTATATCCATTTTTAGGGTAGTTACATTATCCCCCCTTAGGATCATTCGTCCCCGAATGACACTACCACTATTTAGCGTAATTCTAGTAGATCATAACATAATTACTATGCACAGCCAAGCAATAACAACAAAATATGGACAGATAAGGAAACTTAGACTTAAGAGTAGGAAGTCTAACCTCAAGAGCTGAAAAGATGAGGGTAACGAGATCTCATGTCGGCCTCAGCCTCCCATGTAGCACCCTCAAAGATGATTTCTCCACAATACCTTCACTGTGGAAATCTCCTAGTTCCTCAGCCGCTTGACATGTTTGTCTAAGATCTCAACTGGTACCTTCTCATAGGACAAGTCTTCATCGACCCCCAAACCTTCCAAAGGTAGAATCGATGCTGTATCACCTAGGAACTTCTTTAACATGGATACATGAAAGACCGGATACACAGAAGCTAGCTCCGTAGGCAATGTCAACTCATAGACCATCTCACCGACACGCTGTAAGGTCTCGTAAGGCCCAACATACCTCTAAATCAACTTCCCCTTCCTGCCAAACCTCATCACCCCCTTCATAGGTCATATCTTCAGATAAACCTGGTCACCAACATCAAACTCTAAGGGTCGTTTGCTGACTTCTATCGACTATAAGCAGTAGTCAACCTGTCCTTAATCACTCTGACCTTCTCTAAGGCCTCATGAATGATTTCTGGACCCAAAATGGATGACTCTCCAACCTCGAACTACCCAACTGGAGATCTACACCTCCTACCATACAGTGCCTCAAACGGTGCCATCCCAAGGCTGGAGTGATAGCTTTTATTATACGAGAACTCTATCAAAGGCAAATGGTCATCCCAACTACCCTAAAAGTCAACCACAGACGCTCTCAACATGTCCTTCAATGTCTGAATGATGCGCTCTACCTTCCCATCAGTGTGAGGATGAAAGGCGGTACTAAGATTTACCTGCGTGCCCAAGATTTTCTAGAAAGATCTCCAGAAATGTGAAGTAAACTAAGCTTCTTTATCTGAAATAATAGATAGAGGAATCCCATGCCATCTCACAATCTCATCTATGTAGTGTCTCGCATAGTCCTCGGCTCTGTAAGTAGACTTCACAGGGATAAAGTGGGTAGAATTAGTCAATCTGTAAACAATAATCCATATGGAGTCATGCTGTCTCCTAGTCCTCGAAAGACCAACCACGAAGTCCATATTAATGGCCTCCCACTTCCAAGTCGGAACCTCAATAATCTGAGTAAGACCACCAAAATTAATATGTTCTGCCTTAACCTGCTGACAAATATGACACTTGGCCACATATTCTGCAATGTCTTTCTTCATGCCATCCCACCAATAACTCTGCTTAAGATCATGATACATCTTGGTGGAACCTGGATGTATGGAATATCTGGAACCATGGGCCTCTGCAACAATCCTTGTCCATAAATCATCCACATTTGGTACACACATCCTATCTTGATACCTAAGTATGCCATCAACTCCCAAAGCAAAAGACTCATTCGTCTTTATCAACACTGAGTCCTTCAACTCTATCAACGCAGGATCGAGATGCTGACCCTGCTTGACTTCAACTACCAAGGATGAACTGAAACACCCCCACTAGTAGAGTCAACCAATCGCACACCTAGTCTGGCTAGTCTGTGTACATCTTTCGCTAAATCCTTCTTTTAATCCTCAATGTGGGTTGTACTTCCCATGCTCATCCTGCTCAAAGCATCGACTACAATGTTAGCCTTACCAGGATGGTAGTGAACATTCATGTCATAATCCTTCAACAGCTCCAACCATCTATGCTGACGTAGATTCAACTCTCTCTGTTTGAACACGTACTGGAGACTCCTATGGTCTGTGAACACATCCACATGCACTCCATACAAGTAGTGCCTCCACAACTTCAGTGCAAACACCACAGTGGCTAACTCCAGGCCATGAGTGGGATAATTCTTCTCATGAACCTTGAGCTCTCTGGATGCAAAGGCTATCACCTTACCACCCTGCATAAGAAGACAACCCAAACCAACCCTAGATGCATCACAATAAATAGTATAATTCTCACCACACTTAGGCAAAGTAAGCACCGGGGCTAAAGTGAGTCTGTCCTTGAGCTCCTGGAAACTTTTCTCACAAGCCTTCGTCTATTCATACTTGGCCTTCTTCTTAGTCAGAGTTGTCAGTGGGGCAGCAATGGAAGAAAAACCCTCCACGAACTTACGGTAGTAACCAAGCAATCCCAAGAAGCTACGTATATCTGTTGGTGTAAGAGGTTTTGGCCAATTCTTAACAGCCTCAGTCTTCCTGGGTCCACCTCTACACCTTGATCGGACATAACATGACCCAGGAAGGTTAGTGATCTAACACAAAATTCACACTTGCTGAATTTGGTATACAACTGATGGTTTCTAAGTACTTGTAACGTTAGTCTGAAATGCTGTTCATGCTCTTCCTTGGTCCTAGAGTAGATGAGAATGTCATCAATGAATACTATGACGAAAGATTCAAGGTATTCACGGAAGACCCTATTCATAAGATTCATAAATGCAGCAGGTGCATTCGTGAGACCAAATGACATAACCAAGAACTAATAATGACCATAACGGGTACGAAAGTCTGTCTTTGGGATATCTCTGTCCCTAACCCTAAGCTGATGATACCCTGAACGAAGATCAATCTTAGAGAAGAAATTAGAGCCTTGGAGCTAATCGAACAAATCATCTATTCTGGGAAGTGGATACTTATTATTTATAGTGACCTTGTTGAGATGCCGATAATCGATACACATTCTAAGGGTCCCATCCTTCTTTTTCACAAACAACACTGGAGCGCCCCAAGGAGATATGCTCGGGTGAATGAAACCCTTATCAGTGAGATCTTTTAACTACAACTTCAACACTTTGAGTTCAGCTGGAGCCATTCTGTAGGGAGGAATCGGAATTGGTTTAGTATCGGATTCTAAGTTGATATCCAAGTCAATCTCTCGTGGAGGAGGTACTCTAGGCAAATCATCAGGAAATACATCTAGGAACTCATTCACAATAGGAATTGAGTCTATGGAAGGAATGTCATGATCTAAATCATTCTCATAATATGACCTAATAACCCCTTGGACATAATTTTATTGGCCTTAAGGTTCGAAATCAAGGGATTAGGATGACTCAAGCTGTACCCCTCCCAGACTAGTTCCTCTTCATTAGGGAAACAAAATCTCACCACTCTACTACGACAATCCAAATAAGCATAACAACTGTGAAGCCAGTCCATGCCAAGGATAACATCAAAATCATGTATGGATAAATCAACCAAGTCTGCACACATAGTCTTACCACTTACAACTATTGGGCAATCCTTGTATACTCTATCGGTTCTTACATTTTCTCCTAAATGTGTACTAACCACTATAGGATCATGCAGAACTTCAGGCAATATTTCAAAAGTAAGAGCAAGCAAAGGAGTTACAAAGGAAAGCGTAGACCTTGGATCAAGTAAAGCATAAACAAAAGTTGAGAATACTTGCAGCATGCCTGTGACCACATCAGCGCACTTCTCCTGCTCCTAACTGCCTTTTAGGGTATAGAACTTGTTCCTCTTAGGAGCATCAGCTGCTGTTGCACCCTGTGTATTAGGCCTAGGATGAGCATTACCTCCAGCCTGACCTCTGTTCTGTGGTCAATCTCTAACCATATGCCCACTCTTACCGCAACCGAAACAGGCATTAGTTCCCTGTCTGCACTCTCCAGTGTGAGCATGGCCACACTTAGCACAGTTCTTTTTGGGACGCTGCATCTTACCTCCATTGCCCTTCTTGGGCTCAGGTCTTCTCCTCTAAGTGTTGTACTACACTGGGAATTAGAATTCCCAGAATTCTGCTGCCCCTTCTTTAACCTGGGCTGCTCATGGACACCAAAATTTTTTCTATGGCCTCCATGGCTGGGACCTGCCTGATCTTGAGGCTTCGACCTCCTAGTTTCACGAGCACCCCTCTTTTTGTGGCTTTCCTCTACCTGGTGGACATGAACCATCAACCTGGAGAGGTCCATGTTATCATGGAGCATCGCAGACCGACTCGTTTAACACTTTTTGGGGTGTATTTTATGGACTCGTTTAACACTTTTTGGGGTGTATTTCATGGATTCGTTTAGCTAAATTATTGGCGCTCAAATCATCCCCACTTCCATTTTTATGAATATCACGATTTACATAGGTTTATGTACATAAAATGACAACCAAAACAATATTAAACTTGAAGCCTTAACTTTACCTCATTCATAGTAACCTTCACAGTGACATTTTTGCACATACACACATTTGCACAAACTTTCGAGTACATGGTTGCATTTCATACGATTTCAAGTACACAACATAATCATAGTCATCATGAAAATAACACATACACCTAAATCTACCAGCAATCATACCCAACCTACGATTCATTGGGAACTAGTGACAAGGGAATGCAAAGGGGAAACAATCCTAGTTTTCGAATGACTAATACGAACCTCAAGGGGTCTCTTGGGAAAGGGATGAAGAGAGAAGAAAACCCATACCTTATTTTAACGTTCAAGCCTTGAAGTTTCTGCCCAAAAACTCAACTTAAGAACATGTCTAAGCCTCCTAAATATTAACTCCACTCTAATGACAACCTCCATTAGCCTAGTGTGCGATTAACGTTTGTTTTCTTGTGATTTCGTGTGAGTTCTTCAAGTGTGAAGAACTTGGTTTATTTTTATGCTTTTGTATCTTATTTTGGCAGAGAAATATCGTGTGAAAGAATGGGAGAGATTGAGCGTGAGAGTTGAGAGATAGACGTAAGAGAGTGGGAGTTATATTAGGCTTAGGAGTCTAGTTTAGGACTTAGTCAAATAAGGTTTTCTTAATTATTAAAAATCTTATTTTTATTTCATTTTAAATCAGCTATTGTATAATAATCATTAATTAGTTATATTAATTAAATAGCTTAAATAAAAATCGCATTAATTCATTGCTTCCACCTAGGTTCGAACCTGGGTGAAGCAAGACTTCACTTCAAGAGCTCAATTTCGGCTATCTCTCCCCAAATTGCCCCTCCACCTTATTAATTAAATAATTAATTATATATTTAGGGTAATTAGGATATTACCCTTAGCCTGGAAAAATACCATTCCCTGCAAACCTAAGATTTCCTCTTTTTAAGTCTGGTAAAGACTCCTTCGAGTAAATCTTCATATTTGAGAGAGCTACATGGTTGGACCCAACCTTTCCTAGATCAACTAACTCCCCAAGCTAGTTGGATTGGATGCAGCAAGGGTTTCAAAGTCTAGTTCTTTGCGCATCAATCCGTGTGAACCCTGGTCTAATCACAGGCATTCTTGAAAAATTAAGTATCACATAATGTATCCATTTTTAGGGTTGTTACATACAACACCAAATTTTATGTTTAGCACCAATGGTGTTAGTGTGGGTTAAGGCTTTAGTTTCCCTAAAGTAAAATGGAAAATGGAAGTAATGAATAGGATCCTAACTAGGAGGACTAAAGGGAGGTTACTTAGGATAGGTGGAAGTAATGAACCCATCTAGACATTGCACAAGTATATCCTTAGGAAGTCCTAGGAAGGTGACCGAATGTGTATGTTTTTGCTTATGTCCATATGCATGGTATGGTAGTATTTGTCTACTTATCATGAAGATGTGCATGGTATGAATCTATGAGATGTGATATTATCCTTATATGCACTATGATGGTCTAAATCACTATATGATGAAGGTCTTGTATTGACATGAATGAATTTGCCTTCACTTTCTTGTTGATGTATGAATTGAATGCTCATGAAGGGTTTATTAAGCATGTGTGGGTTATGGGGCTTCACATGTGCATTGCACTAGTAGACTAAGATTGGGGTTATGAACAAGGTCTTTTAATGATGTATATGCGAAAAGAAGTAAAAATATGTACAACTTGAAGTAGCTTACTGTAAAGCCAATGTAGTCTTGACTTAAATGTGTCTTTGATATGTTATGCTTGTATGATGATATGTGTTGGCTTATGTAGGTTATATGTATGCTTTCTTGTGACCTTAAGGTGATACATTGCACCAGTTATCACTAATGGGTCACTTGGGAAGTTAATGAATAAAAGGAAATAACGTTCAATGTAAAGTAGGAATAACTTACTATAATGTGCCTTAAAAATGCATTAAATTCTATATGTGATCTTATGTAATGTTTGGCATTTGAATATGTTTGTATGAAGTATGTGAATGATATAAATTCTATTGTATAGAGGTTTTATGAAGTTAATTAAAAAGACATGAAGTATGATTTCAAGAAAATCTCCCTTTTAAATGCATTTTTTTGCATGGTTTCCATACTTAGTGCATTCTTGTACTAAACCCATTATTTTATACTTTTTACACAAAGTATAGGTTATGGATGCTTAAAAGGATGTTTATGATTGAGGAGATTGATGGATTATTCCCAAGCTCAAGGAAAGGGGTCCTTAGGTTCCAAGGATTCCCTACTTTTGCCTTAATGTAAAGCTGATTAAATGTTGTATAGTTATGTCTTATGTTTTAAGGGACGTGTCCCTAAAGTATTCTAATGTTGTTGAGTCTAAGATGGCAAAGATACTTAGGGTCTAAAAATCTATTACGTCTTATATTTTATATATATTTGAAGTGATATTTCTAGCATATGATGTGCTATGAAAACTTTTAAATTCTTTGCTAAATTTACTATGACAATACGATTAATGATAACTATGGGCTTGTATAAGACCTCCAAGAGGTCAGGTACGCCATGTTACTTCTAGGGAGTTCTCCCTGGATATGGCATTTTCATAATATCTTAATAAGGTCTATAGGCATTAACTTCATACTAAAAGTGTTATACTACTGATGAGTCCTCAAATTGGACCCATGTAGGGCCTTATTTTAATGAAAATGGTGTCCTCGATTATTTATTTAATCTCTATATCTGATCAAAACTTCTAACTTTCAGGTATTTGAGGATTTGATCGGAGCATGGACACTTAAGCACAAAATGGAAGTAAAACGGAGAAAAAGAACTTAAGATGCAAAGGTGCGCATCGCCAAACATAAGAGTGGTACGAGATGATATTTACAAGGACGGGAAGCGGTATCGAACAAGAAGAGCTGTGGCGATCCACAGTATAGTGAAATATTGCCTTATGTTACAATAAGTGAGCCCTTAAGGAAGTGGATCAAAAGCGACAAAAAAGCAGTTAGCTCTTTGCCAATCAATTCTGCAAATCAGAAGGTTTCTTCCCATCGATCCAGAACACATAGACAAGGAAAGCAACATGCAAGCAGTGATGAACTGAACTAAAGGTGATTCACTGAATCACTCGGCGAATCGAGACTAACTGCGCCGAAAGGATTTTCCAGCACAATTCGTGAAATCTATAAATACTGAACTCTTTTATTATTTAGATATAGAAATTAGAGAGTGAAACAATTACTCTTGGTATTTTTGTTCTTATGTTCTCTGTCAAGTTTAGAAAGGTTTTTGTGGAAGCTTGAAGAATGAAGTTCTTCTTCCAATTATGGAAGTGAGTCTTCTCCATTTACCTTCCTTTGATACTTTTAAGGTTTAATATATTATACCCACTTGATTCCTTTATCATTTTAAGTATATTTGATTATTGCTTGATGAGCGGCTAAAAACTTCCATTCTTGGGGTGTGATTTAGCAATTATGGGTTGATTAATTTGTTGGGTCTTACTTGCTTATAACTTACATTGCATTTAATATTGATTTCACCTAGTGGTTGTGGTGTAATATAATGGGTTTGTAGTTGCAAATACAAAACCATGCATATGTTTTTTGCTTAATCGAGAGAGAGATATCGCGAAACTAAGACCACTAGAATGATCTCCTAAGGAGTGGTTCGACATGAGGTTCACCCCGAGAGGGTGAGCCCTAGTCCTATATCCAAATAGTCCCGTCGAAAGAGCGAGTGCGGATAAGGCGTACACTGGTTAGTTTAGACAAGTGGGTAACTGAGAGGAAGCCATTTGATATGGGGTAAGTTGCCTGAGAAAGAACTTGATTTCACCTAAACCTTAGCCTAGTCACCATTGTTTTGTGAAATTAGCTACCGAAAGCATTTACCCACCAATTTTATCCTCACATATCGCGGTCACACCCCAAGTACTCTCTCCCGTACTTGTTTGTCATTTATTTTATTGAATTCCTCTACTTGTGACAAAATCCTTTTAGATATTTTACACTTTGGTGTCACAAATTAAATTTGTTTTGTTTTCATATTCGAAAATGTCTTAAACTATCACTATTTAGAACGAAATTCTATGTAGCTACTAATTTCACTACCACTCACTTGGGACACGACCCCAACCCTTAGTTGAGTTACTAAACTAGATTTTATTTGTAGACACTCAGACTGTAGGCTAGTATCGTTGATCATAATAATTTAAAAAAAAGTTAAGCTAATCAACTACTAATTATATTAGTGTTGGAAAAATTGATCTACAATCATTGAGGGCATATCCTGATACCATACTAATCAAGACTTAATATAGGAAAATAATCAAAAGAAATGATGGAAAATATAGATATCATTCATGTAAAATGACCAACCTTAATAGAACATATAGATACATTTATCTATAAGCTTAGTTAAGTTATAAACATTACTTACATAAAATATACAAAATTTCCATAAGTCATACTTCATAAGCTTAATCATGTGTTCATACTAAAAAATCATGGATTATGCTTGGGATCATATGAATTCAACTCAAAACATGTAATTACTTCAATTTATGTATTAAAATATAGTAAAAATTAATTGAATCATAATTGAGAAGAACCCATAAGATTAAATAAAACCCTAACTTTAAATTGAGAATAAAACTTGTAAAATTAGAAGATATTGGGAACTCTATGGAGGAAAGGAATCTATCAGTAAATACTAGCACATTTTAGTGATCAATTCCCAAGAGCTATGGTGAATTATAGGTCTTGAAGTGAAACTCTAGCTTCTTCTTCCTTAAAAGAGAGAACTTTTTGGAAAAAAACTTGGAGGGAATCTTAGATTTATGAAAGTTATTTTTTAGTGGATAGTTTTGGGACTTAAGAGACTTCCATAGGTTATAATATGGATTAAAACGATATAACTTAGGTATTAAAGACATAGGAAGTGACTAAATAACATTGACTTAAAAAGATGATGGGAGACCTATATGGGAGGCCATCACGGATAGTTTTGCCCTTCAAGGTCCATGAAGGGGGACGTGAAAGTGAGAAAGAAAAACATTAAAGGCCTAAACAACCACCCTAGCCTTTTCCACGGTCCGTGAACCCTTTCACGAGATGTTTACGTCTCTGTGAATTCAAAATTGGGCTAGGTTCTGTGGACCTACTTGTTCAACCCACTTTAATTTTTCAAAGCCCAAGGTGTTATACATACCTTGATAAAGAAAGCCCATAAGCAGTGAAAAAAAGGAGACTTGAAGCTTGAAACCTTAACTTTTTTCTTGAATTTGAGAGAGTATTGGAGAGGATGAATGTGGATTGGATTTGGGGTTTTGAGGGAATGAGAGAGTAGGGTAGTTTTGGAATAGAAAGGTAGTTATAGGACTTAAAATTAGGGTCAAAATTATATAGTATATGCATTAATTGCATAGGAAAAGATGCGCATACCCTTAAGAAATAACCGTTGAGCAGTTTTGCGGGTCAACCATAGAACCAACTTTAGAAATTTCCACTAGACCTTTCTACGGTTTGTCTAAATTCCAACTGTCTTTAGATCCCACTATTAGATCCCAAAGTTCAAGCTCAAAATTTTACCAAGTTTGTATCCCTTCTATGATATCCATTCTACAACATGTAGAAACAACTATGACCGGTCAAATCAAACTGTAGCGCCGAAGTCCAAATATCAAATCTCTAAATCTATCTTACAAATTCCATCTACGACTTCTCTAAGTTTCTACGGTTCATCCTGTCAATTAGTAGGTCCAATCTCAGAAATTTGAAATTTTAAAAGTTCAACATGATTTCTATGATTTCCATTTTACTTCTTGTAAGAGTTTCTACGTTTGGTAGATTAGACTCGTAGTTCACTACTTTAGTGCAAAATTGTACTTATCATTTATAAGAAAACTTTCCAATTTCCAAGGTATTATAATATCCCACGAGAACATTCATCCTCAAATAGGACTCAAGCTAGCACGAATAGAGTAGGAAGGAACTAACAACCCAACATGAATGCGAATCTTATCATTATGCACATCAACATGGACATTAACTCTAACCTAAATCATAACATCAAAAATAAAGTTTTTTTCATTAACATTCATGCATATGGAAACATGATAAAGACAAGAACACATGAAACCGAAATAATAAACCATGAGGAAGTAAAACCTCAAGCTAGAGTGAGAGTGGAGGGAATTAAATAAGGATATTGGAGATTATATCATCTTTGCCCTCCCATGTAATTTTTATTAACGATCATATGATGTGAGTTTCAGATTATGAGACTACATATTACATACTGATGTAGAAGAAGTTCAAGGGGAGAAGGAGCTTGATGGACAAAATGAAAATCAAGAGTCTAATGAATTAGTTGAAGAAGCAGAGGAAAAAGCTGGAGGGAATCATGAATCTAATGAAAATATGGAAGAAACAGAGGAAAACGCTGGAGTACATCAATTAGAAGAAAATCCAAATGGAGAAATTGTTGAAAATGAAGAAGAAGTTGGGCAAAAGGAGGTTGATGGAAATGAAGAATCTAATGAAACAAAGGAAGAAGCTGAAGTAGGAGAAACAGAAGAAAATCCAGAAGGAGAAATTGTTGAAAATGAAGATAACGAGGATGAATATGAAAAAGAAAGAAAACGACGAGATATTAAACAAGGAAAACAACCAATGTATAAAGAAGGAGGACCATTCAAGGATTATGAAGAAAAAAACGAAGGAAAAAAATTTGATTTGGATAAGTGGAGCTGGTAATAGGTTACAGTACTAATTTTCAGATTCATTTTTCATATAAACATTACTATATTTCTGACTTAAAGATCAGATTCTTGATTTGTGAGTCGTATGTGCTATTTTTGCACAACTATTTGGTATGTGATTTGCTTGCAAAACTGTTTCAGTTCTTAAGGTTTAGAGATCATTTTGAAATTGTTTCACTTTCAACTTTAGTTTGATATCATTTCTTTTACTTATTTATAGAATTAGAGATGTTACTCTTTTGGTAAAAGTTAGATCATTATTTTCAATGCTGCGATTGGGTTGTTAGAATTGAATTATACATGATAAGCATAACTGCAAAGAATTAGAATGGAAAAAACATCTTTATATGATGAACATGAACATCCAATGGAGTTTATATACAAATGAAAATAGTGTTTAAATCTTTACTATTTTCTTTATTCTATCTATGAAACAAAATGGTAAAACCAGTTCCTCAAAATGAAATATAAAAAGAAGAAGCACAAAGGGAGATTGACTGATAGAATTGAAATCAAGAATCAAATGGGAAAAATGGAAGAAGCAGAGGAAGGAAGTAACGAGGAATTGGATGGAAACATTGGATAAAAACGAAAATACCAAATGACTAAATGATTAGAAACTTGATTTGATTTGATGTACACGTGTTTTTTTAGCAAAACTATTTGATAGAATAAAAGATCCACTGATTCTGATATCCAAGGTCCAAGTCTTCATGGAGTTCAGTTCACAATTTCATTACATGTATAGTATCTTACGGAACCTTTCAAGTAGATAATAAGATCAGTATGATCTGGTTTGCTTGCATTTTCAGTTCAACTGCAGTTTTCAGGTCATTGATTTATCGTAAGTGAAGGATTTAGACTCGGACATTCATGCAGAATTATATATACCTTCTTGTTGTAGGATCAATTGCTACCACCACCAATTGCCTAAGCGGTTTCTTACAAGATCACTATAGAGTCTTGTATTGTTTTCAACAATTACACTCTTTTCCAAGGAACTTCTTTCTTGTGTTATTTGTGTTGTATTTGGATGACCCTAAGTCCTCCCTTTTATGGGACAAGGTTAAGGCTTGTAACTCTTATTCATTCAAGAGTCACATCACCCCTTATCCTATAACTCCCACTTCATTCATAAGTCTTCATCTATTACTATAGGCAGTTAAGCAAGTGGAGTTGTAACTCTTCATGAATGAAGGAAGTTACTAGTTAATCCATCAATGGGTGTATCTATTTCCAACATCTCCCACTCACACATGATGGGGTGAAACACATAGGGCTTTGAAAAGTAAATTCCTTTAGACATTCATACCGAGTGTATTTTTGTGACCGCTCAGACAATGAGTTTGGGAGCTATTACACTAGAAATCCCGTTTCTAGATCAGAATAAGAGACTACAACCCTTTTATGATCATTTATTATATATTATGTCATATAAAGTGTCTTAGATGCCCCAAACATGTGTATATACACACATGGCTTCTTTTAACCCTCCTTCCATTTTCATTTTTCATATGCCTTGTGTCCACACTTATGATGCTAACAAAAATAGGCTTCATAATGGACCGGTCTCAGACACAAGCATAATGTGTATATATATTTGACATGATCTTCCTTTCTCCCACATATCACTAAGATCAAGATTAATTGCTTTCCTAGCATTACTCATCCAGGTCATATTTTTTTATAACCTTTAAATTCATACTAAAGTAGCATACACTAACCCATCACCTCATGATATTGTCAAAGCCATAAGGGCACTAGTGAAAAAGAACTTTTCAGGGTCTCAAATAAAAGTGAAGTGGTGTATATTAACTTACCTTTCAATTTGCGGTAATGAAGCACATGCAGTATGAAGTGCATGTTACAGTGTGCCTCTGATTCCATCAAAGTGTATGTTGATTTTCATTTCTTCACACTGTACAAATCTTTGTCCAAGTAAATCATTTACTTGACTTGAGTTCTACCACTCTATTTTACTTTTAGAGGATATCTCACATCTGGCTTCAAGTATTATGGGTAGTGGGAATCCATGATTTGATCCTTTTTTGACACTTCTCTTGGATCTCATCCTAGTTTTTTACTAGAGTGAATTTAAATAATATGTTCTTAATCGAAGGTGCCACATATATTAGATGTCCTTTTTAAAGAGTTAAGAAACACATATGTCTATCTTGGCTGACTTTTCATAAGCGCCCAAGGTGGTTACTCATGTGAGGAAGCCAACCTTATCAACTTGTACGACATACTCTAGTGAATGTGCTAATAAATATAATAATGTATGAAATAACCATGAAAAAACATCAAATAGATATCTAAATATCCATACATTATGATTAAGATGTTCAAATTAGGAAATATATCATTTTACATCCCACGCAAGCCCAGAGATTCCACATGATTAGCAAAGACATCTCTAGGTATTGGTTTTGTTAAGGGATCATACCATTTTGTGTGTAGAAATTTAATGTAAAACGATGATTTCCTTACATGCTATGATGTCTCTAACAAAATTATACTTTGTATCTATGTGCTTAGTCTTACTATGATACTTAGGGTCTTTAGTATATGGCATTGCTGCTTGGCTATCACAAAAAAGTTGTAGTGCATAGATTGGTCTACCAATGATCCCTAAGTGTTCCATGAATCTTTTTAGACATACAACTTCTTGTACTGGTGTAAAGAATGCAATGAACTCTGGTCCCATAGTTGATAAAGCTATACATGTTTGTTTCTTGCTACTCCATGAAATGGTACCATTGTTAGGCAAACAACATAACCAGAAGTGGACTTTCTTTCATCCAAATCTCCACCCCATCAGCATCAGAGTAGCCCATCAGCTGTAAATCACTTCCTAAATAACATAATTTGTAATCAACAGTGCCCCTTAAGTATCTCAAGATTCTCTTAACAACTTTCCAATGTGCTTGTCCTAGATTTGATCGATAATGACTAACAAGACCCACTGCATAACAAATATTGGGATGTGTACACAACATTCATACATTAAACTCCCAATTGCACTTGAATATGGAACCGTATTCATGACATCTTTTTTACTTTTGAGTTTTGGGACATGTTTCAAGGTTCAAATGTTCACCTTCAGCTACTGGGGTTTCTATTGATTTACAGTCTTTCATCCTCAATCATTTAAGAATTCTTTCGATGTATGATTCTTGTGATAAAGCTATTAAATTCTTAGACCGATCTTTATAAATTTTAACTCCAAGGATGAATTCTGTTTCTCCCATGTCCTTTATTTCAAAATTTAGGGACAACCAACTCTTTATAGCCTTTACAAAAGTAAGACTATTTCCAGCTAAAGGTATATCATCCACATAAAGGGACAATATCACAAAATCAATTTCAGACCTCTTCATATACACACAATGGTCTTCATCGATAAGATTAAAGTCGTAAGATGTAATAGCACGATGAAATCTTTAGTACCATTGCCTAGATGATTGTTTGATTCTATAAATAGAATTTTTTGAGCTTGCAAACTTTGCGCTCTTGACCATTTTTGATAAAACCGAATGGTTGTTCCATATATATTTCTTCATCTAGTTCCCCATTGAGAAATGTAGTATTTACATCCATTTGATATAACTCCAAGTTCATACAATCAGTCTAATAAAGCTAAATCTCACAACTGGAGAGAAAGTATTTTCATAATCAATGCCCTCTTGTTGTGTGTACCCCTTAGCCATCAAAAGATCAGTGTAGCGTTCAATTACATCATCACCTTTCTTTTAATTGTGAGAACCCATTTATTCCCAATTGTCTTTCGACTTGGCATAAGATCAATCAAATCCCAATCATGATTTTTCCTCATGAACTCCATTTCCTCTTTCATTACTTCTATCCACTTATCCTTAGTAGGGCCTGGAAAAGCCTCTTGGACTTAATTAGCCTCTACATCATCTTGCGAAGTAAATATTAATTCTTACCCTTTCATATGAGATTAACGTCGGGGATTAGTTCCTCATGTACTCTTCCGCACAGGTGTCTCTTGTGGAATATTCTTTAAATGACTGATTAGCCCACTTAGATCAGCAAGAGAATGTACAACTTCTTGTTACTCACTGTTTTGATCTTGAAGACTTTCTTGATGATCCACAACTTCATAAAATGACACAGTTCTATCAATATCACCCTTACTAGGAAATTCAGTCTCTAAAAATGTAGTACCTCATGACTCAAGCTCTGTTATACTTCCATATTCATTTTCTCCTATGAAGATATAATCCTTTGATTGCTTTGAAAAAGGCAATGAAGATGCATTTCTTTCCCCTAGGACCTAAGTTCCATTTTTATGAGAAGAATCATGCATGTATGCCATAGACCCTCGCAATATATTAAAGTCAGGTTTTCTACCCGTCCATAATTCATAGGGTGTGTAAGCAAGAGGGCACACTGTTAAGCACAAAAGTTGTATACATCAATGCGTCTCCCCAAAAGGAAATTGGCAAGTTAGTTTGCGCCATCATAGACCTAATCATTTCAAGCAACGTTTTATTTCTTCGCTCAGCTACTCCATTTTGTTGAGGAGTGTATGGAATTTTTAATTGTCTTACAATTCCATTTTCATCACATAGATCCTTAAATTGATCTGATTTATACTCACGCCCACGATTAGTTCGTAAAGCTTTATTCTTAAGTTTAATTGATTCTCCATAAACTGTATAAATAATTCCATTATTTCAAACTTATGGGATATCAAATAAACATGACCGTGACAAGTATTATCATCTCAATGGATGAGTTACAATGGAAACTCAACTCTAGTTCCCTTTCCAAATGGTATTCTAGTCATTTTTCCTGCTAGACAATGTTCACATATTAACATTTCAATTTTAGTTAAGGACCCCAACAATCCTTCTTTTGCCAATCTATTCATTCTTTCAAGGCTTATATGTCCAAGTCTAGCATGCCAAATATTCATATCTAAAATTGGAGTTGTTATTAAAGCAAAACAACCATGATTATTAGACATATAATTAAAACCATAAATTGTATCCAACACAATAAAACCATCAAAATGGTAACAAGAACCATAAAATTCAGTACCATAAATATGTCAGTAGAATTATTGTTAAATTCATACAGAAATTTAATTTAAGAAGAGAAACAACTGAAACTAATTTAACCAAATGTCTGGAACATATGAGTCATCATATAGGAGAAGGATTCTTCCACCTTGCAACTCTAGAAAGTTTTCATGTTCCGATACCAAGTTTGTCACGACCCAAAACCGAGCCGCGACTGGCACCCACATTTACCCTCCTATGTGAGCGAACCAACCAATCTAAACCTTAACATTTCAATTTAATATCAACATAAAGCAATGCGGAAGACTTAAACT
>NC_028647.1:20759240-20769536 GCF_001406875.1 Solanum pennellii | reverse complement strand
GTTCAGAGAGTCGATTTCAGTACCCAAATTTCAGAAGTCCAAGTCTTTTAGAACGGGACCCCCTCGACGGCCCGTCGTGCCCATGACGGTCCGTCGTGGGTTCCGTCGACTCACACAGTTTTTCCAGAAATAAAATCTGCTGCTCAAAACGACTAAACAGGTCGTTACACACTTCAATTGATTTATTGTTTCCTACATAAAGACATCTGCTCCTGGAAGGTAGTTAGCAATATTCAAGAAATGATCCTCTGTCTCTAACAATCTAATCTGTGGCTCGTGAGTCAACAGTCCACAAAGTATTAGCATATGCCATTAATGCAGTACTAGATACATAAGCAAATTGAGGAGTTTTAGTGCATGATGTTACCTTATTCTACTCTGGGCACTCCCGCGCAAAATGACCCATCTTGCGACAAGAATAACACTCCACTTTGGTCATATCAATTTTTTTAGCACCACATTTTCCTCTCTTACTAAATTGAAATTTATCCTTTTGATTTGACTTATAATACCCCTTTTTATTCCATGCTTTATTGTTCTTTTTCTTTTGCTTAGGATTAGAAGTCCCAGGAGATTCAACTAGAAAAGCTTGATCAATTGCTTTAGAAGCATCACGATGCTTATCTTCAAGAACAAGATGGTGTTCAATATCTTCAAAAGGTTTGAGGCTTTCACTGTGGGTCATATGAATTTTCATATATTCCCAATAGTAGGAAGAGATCTTATAAAATCTTGCACTTGTTCTTAATCCGAAAGATTATGACCAACTGACTTTAGTTCTTGTATCATATTTGACATCTTTCTTAAATGCTGCCTTATCGATAAATTAGGGCGCAATCTATAGGTGTCAGAATTAATGGTCAACCTCCTAAGTTTTGTAGTAGAAGTGCCACCAAATTCATCTTTTAGTGCTATCTACATGGCTTGGGCCGTTGGATAAGATTCAAACTCACACATAAGATCATCACCCATACATCTCAGCAACGTTATGCGGGCAATACTATTTTTTTCTTCCAGACTTGAAAAGTCTCAAGATGTTTCTCATGTTGTTGGGTTTCTTCACCCGCTGGCTTAACCATCACATGGTTTAGGGTCTCCAAAACCTCTTGCTCTTCAAGAATCTATTGAATCTTAGAGTGCCAAATGTAATAATTATTACTATTTAATTTTCCCGTTATTCAGTTCAACAATTATAGTCTTTTAAGCCATTTTATAAACTTATCTACACACATAAATACATAGCACAAATAAGCACAAACTACAATTTTATTTTATTTTTATTTGCTGCAAAATTGCATCTAAATTAATATTTTCCAGCTAGAAGCCTATGTTCAAAAGTCTACGTTTGTCTTATTTTCATCACATGTAACATTAAGCACACAAATATTATTTTCTCCTATGAAGATATAACCCTTTGATTGCTTTGAATAGTCAATGAATATGCATTTCTCGCCCCTAGTTACTAAGTTCCATTTTTATGAGAAGAATCATGCACGTTTACGATAGACCCTCACAATATATTTAAGTCAGGTTTTCTACCCGTCCATAATTCATCGGGTGTGTAAGCAAGAGGGCACATGGTTAAGCACAAAAGCTGTAGGCATCAATGCGTCTCCCCAAAAGGAAATTGGCAAGTTAGTTTGCGCCATCATAGACCTAACCATTTCAAGCAAAGTTTTATTTCTTCGCTCAGCTACTCCATTTTGTTGAGGAGTGTATGGAATTTTTAATTGTCTTACAATTCCATTTTCATCACATAAATCCTTAAATTGATCTGATTTATACTCACGCCCATGATTAGTTCTTAAAGCTTTTATTCTTAAGTTTAATTGATTCTCCATAAATTGTCTAAATAATTCCAATATTTCAGACTTATAGGATATCAAATAAACATGACCGTGATAAGTATTATCATCTGAACGGATGAGTTGCAATGGAAACTCAACTCTAGTTCCCTTTCCAAATGGTTTTTTAGTAATTTTTCCTGCTATACAATGTTCACATATTGACATTTCAGTTTTAGTTAAGGACCCCAACAATCCTTCTTTTGCCAATCTATTCATTCTTTCATGGCCTATATGTCCAAGTCTAGCATGCAAAATATGCATATCTAAAATTGGAGTTGTTATTAAAGCAAAACAACCATGATTATTAGACATATAATTAAAACCACAAATTGTATCCAACACAATAAAACCATCAAAAAGGTAACCAGAACCATAATATTTAGTGCCATAAATAATGTCAGCAAAATTATTGTTAAAATTCACACTGAAATTTAATTTAAGAAGAGAAACAACTGAAACTAATTTTGCCGAATGTCTTGAACATATAAGTCATCATGTAGGAGAAGGATTCTTCAACATTGCAACTCTAGAAAGTTTGCATGTTTCAATTCCTTTCACTTAAATTGATGCATTGTTTCCTACATAAAGACATCTGCTCCTGGAAAGTAGTCGGCGATATTCAAGAAATGATCCTCTGTCCCTTGCTATCTGGTCTGTGGCTCGTGAGTCAACAGTCCACAAAGTATTAGCATATGCCATTAATGCAGTACTAGAGACATAAGAAAATGAGGAGTTTTAGTGCATGATGTTACCTTATTCTACTCCGGGCACTCCCGCGCAAAATGACCCATCTTGCGACAAGAATAACACTCCACTTATGCCATATCAATTTTTTAGCACCACATTTTACTCTCTTCTTAAATTGAAATTTATACTTCTTATTTGAATTATCAGATCCTTTTTTTCCCATGCTTTATTGTTCTTTTTCTTTTGGTTAGGATTAGAAGTCCCAGCAAATTCAGCTAGAAAAGCTTGATCAGTTGCTTTAGAAGCATCACGATGCTTATATTCAAGAAAAAGATGGTTCTCAATATCTTCAAAAGACTTGAATCTTTCACTGTGGGTCATATGAATTTTCATATATTCCCAAATTGTAACAACCCTAAAAATGAATATGCTAAGTAATGCTTAATGTGTCTAGAATGCCTACGATTAGACCGGGTTCACACGAATTGATTCGCGTAGAAACAGACCTCTGAACCCTTGCTACGACCAAGCCAACTAACTTGGGGAGTTAGTTGAGCTAGAAAAGGTTGGTTCCAGACATGTAGGGCTCTCGAATACAAAGATTTATTTGAATGAGTCTTTAACGTACTTAAAAAGTAAAAATCTTAGGTTTGGAGGGACTAGGGGTAAAATGGTCTTTTTCCAGGCTAAGGGTAGTATCGTAGTTACCCTGCATATATAATTAATTATTTAATTAATAAGGTAAAGATGTATTTTGGGGAGAGATTGTCGAAAATTGGCTCTTGAAGTGAAGTCTTGCTCCATTTGGGTTCGAACCTAGGTGGAAGCAATGAATTAAATTATTTTTAATTTAAATTGGTAAATTAATGTAATTAATTTATATTTATTATTTATTAGATGATTTAAAATAAAAGGAAATCAGATTTTAAATAATTAAATAAAAACCTTAATTGACTAAGTCCTAAACTAGACTCCTAATCCTAAGAGAACTCTTCTCTCCCACGCTCATCTCTCTCTCACGTGTCTATCACTCTCACTCACGATTATCTCTACCAAATAACTTCAAAAAACAGTAGGTAAACCAAAGTTCCTCACAATTGAGGAACTCACAATGAAAATATAAGAAAACAAACGAAATCAATCAAGTAGGCAAAGAGAAGTTTGTCCGTTGAGTTGGTGTTGACTTTGAGGGGATTTGGACGTGATGTTGGGTGAAGTTTTTGGGCAGAAAGTCGAGGGTTTAACGTCAAAAAGGTATGGGTTATATTCTCTCTTGGTCCCTTTCCCAAGAGACCCCTAAGGTTTAGATGAATTTATTCTGAAAACTAGGGTTGTTCCCCGTTGCTTGTCCCTGTCATTAGCTCCCATTGAATCATAGGTTGGTTATGTTTGCCGGTAGAAAACTAGGGATGAAACGTGTTTTCGTGATGATTATGTGTTTATATGTATGTTCGGAATTATGTAACTTATGTTGATGTTTTTCCAAAATTATGTGTACGTGTTTATGCAATGTGAACCATATCTATGTGCCTCGGGTTAAGGCTTTAAAAATGTGATGTTGTGGTTGTATTTCATGTACAAATGATTATGTAATTCGTGATGTTCATATGAGTTTAAATATGGCTGATTTGAGTGATAATCTGTTGGCTAAACGAATCCATGAAAAATGCACCTAAGAACGTATTAAATGATATAAAAATTACCCTATGAAATTACGTATAAATGTTGAAGAAAGTAGGCTGCAAATGTGAATAAAAGTTCCAGCATGTTGATGTTTTAATTTCGTCTATTGTTGAAGATTAGGGGAGTTTGAAAGTAATGTTTAAAATATGTGAGGTCAGTTGGGATTGAACCCAAGACCTCACTATAAGAAAGCTATGAATGAAAGAAAAAGAAATGTGAGGCGTGGGAATCGAACCCACGACCTCTAGGCAGTAAATGAGAGTAGAGAAAATAAAAGAAAAGAAATGTGAGGCGTGGGAATCGAACCCACGACCTCTAGGCAGTGAAGGAGAGTTAAGAAAATGAAAAAAAAAGAGATGTGAGGCGTGGGAATCGAACCCACGACCGCCTAGGCAGATTCAAGGAGAAAATTAAAAGAAATTAAAGAGGGGCTGTGGGGGTTCGAACCCACAACCCTCGGCCAAAGGAAAGAAATTAAAAGTAATGAAAATAAAAAGTAAATGAGGTATTGGGGGTTCGATCCCACATCCTCTTAGTTCTATTAAGCAAAAAATGGAGAGAGAAATTAAGGGAAAAATAAAATGAAGGCATTGGGGCTCGAACTTTGGTCCCCAAGCCGTATGGATCAAATAAAGTAAATGAAAAAAATGTAAGTGTTGTCCAAGAGATTTGAAATCGGGTTCACTTGCCCAAATTCAGTATTGATACATAAGTCATACGCGAATTAAATATTCAAGAATAATGCTGCGTACTTAGATCGAAGTTGAGATCTTGACATACATACAAGATGCATAATTCTTGTACCACATAATCTTAGGAAGATATAAATCACTTAAACGATCTATGAACGAAGCCTCATGGCTTGTATGTATAGACCTATAAGTCTGGCATACGTCTAAAAATAAGTGAACCTAAGATGTACGCAATGAAAGAATGAAATGAAAAATGAAATGATGAAACCCTAGAAGGGTTAAGTAAGAGTGTGAAACATACTAAATGGCCAAGTGCATTGGCATATGATGAAATGAACAAAAAAATGATGAAATGAACAAAAAAATGATGAAATTAACAATGAAATGATTAAACCCTAGAAGGGTAAAGTAAGAGTGTGAAACACACTAAATGGCCAAGTGCATTGGCATATGATGAAATGAACAAAGAAATCATGAAATGAAGAATGAAATGATGAAGCCCTAGAAGGGTTAAGTAAGAGTGTGAAACATACTAAATGGCCAAGTACATTGGCATATGATGAAATGAACAAAGAAATCATGAAATGAAGAATGAAATGATGAAGCCCTAGAAGGGTTAAGTAAGAGTGTGAAACATACTAAATGGCCAAGTACATTGGCATATGATGAAATGAACAAAGAAATCATGAAATGAAGAATGAAATGATGAAGCCCTAGAAGGGTTAAGTAAGAGTGTGAAACATACTAAATGGCCAAGTACATTGGCATATGATGAAATGAACAAAGAAATCATGAAATGAAGAATGAAATGATGAAGCCCTAGAAGGGTTAAGTAAGAGTGTGAAACATACTAAATGGCCAAGTACATTGGCATATGATGAAATGAACAAAGAAATCATGAAATGAAGAATGAAATGATGAAGCCCTAGAAGGGTTAAGTAAGAGTGTGAAACATACTAAATGGCCAAGTACATTGGCATATGATGAAATGAACAAAGAAATCATGAAATGAAGAATGAAATGATGAAGCCCTAGAAGGGTTAAGTAAGAGTGTGAAACATACTAAATGGCCAAGTACATTGGCATATGATGAAATGAACAAAGAAATCATGAAATGAAGAATGAAATGATGAAGCCCTAGAAGGGTTAAGTAAGAGTGTGAAACATACTAAATGGCCAAGTACATTGGCATATGATGAAATGAACAAAGAAATCATGAAATGAAGAATGAAATGATGAAGCCCTAGAAGGGTTAAGTAAGAGTGTGAAACATACTAAATGGCCAAGTACATTGGCATATGATGAAATGAACAAAGAAATCATGAAATGAAGAATGAAATGATGAAGCCCTAGAAGGGTTAAGTAAGAGTGTGAAACATACTAAATGGCCAAGTACATTGGCATATGATGAAATGAACAAAGAAATCATGAAATGAAGAATGAAATGATGAAGCCCTAGAAGGGTTAAGTAAGAGTGTGAAACATACTAAATGGCCAAGTACATTGGCATATGATGAAATGAACAAAGAAATCATGAAATGAAGAATGAAATGATGAAGCCCTAGAAGGGTTAAGTAAGAGTGTGAAACATACTAAATGGCCAAGTACATTGGCATATGATGAAATGAACAAAGAAATCATGAAATGAAGAATGAAATGATGAAGCCCTAGAAGGGTTAAGTAAGAGTGTGAAACATACTAAATGGCCAAGTACATTGGCATATGATGAAATGAACAAAGAAATCATGAAATGAAGAATGAAATGATGAAGCCCTAGAAGGGTTAAGTAAGAGTGTGAAACATACTAAATGGCCAAGTACATTGGCATATGATGAAATGAACAAAGAAATCATGAAATGAAGAATGAAATGATGAAGCCCTAGAAGGGTTAAGTAAGAGTGTGAAACATACTAAATGGCCAAGTACATTGGCATATGATGAAATGAACAAAGAAATCATGAAATGAAGAATGAAATGATGAAGCCCTAGAAGGGTTAAGTAAGAGTGTGAAACATACTAAATGGCCAAGTACATTGGCATATGATGAAATGAACAAAGAAATCATGAAATGAAGAATGAAATGATGAAGCCCTAGAAGGGTTAAGTAAGAGTGTGAAACATACTAAATGGCCAAGTACATTGGCATATGATGAAATGAACAAAGAAATCATGAAATGAAGAATGAAATGATGAAGCCCTAGAAGGGTTAAGTAAGAGTGTGAAACATACTAAATGGCCAAGTACATTGGCATATGATGAAATGGACAAAAAAATGATGAAATTAACAAGGAAATGATGAAACCCTAGAAGGGTAAAGTAAGAGTGTGAAACACACTAAATGGCCAAGTGCATTGGCATATGATGAAATGAACAAAGAAATCATGAAATGAAGAATGAAATGATGAAGCCCTAGAAGGGTTAATTAACAGTGTGAAACACACTAAATGTCCAAGTGCATTGACATATGATGAAATGAACATTCACATAAAATGGGGTGAGTAATTATGAAGAGCAAATGTTCTAATGTTAATGAATGTGGTGACAACATGATATGAGGCTAATGTAAAATATGAGAGCAATTTCAAATGATCCTATGTAAATGTTACCAAAAAACGTACTCACCTATGAGAGTGTAAAGTTAATGAAGAGACCAGTCTCTATGAACACTCTAATGAAAGTATTGAGATTAACACACTTAATACTAATAGTATATCATCTGCATAAAGGGACAATATCACAAAATCAGTTTTAGACCGCTTCATATACACACAATGGTCTTCATCGATAATATTAAAGTCGTAAGATGTAATAGCACGATGAAATCTTTAGTACCATTGCCTAGATGATTGTTTAAGTCCATAAATAGACTTTTTGAGCTTGAAAACTTTGCGCTCTTGACCATTTTTGATAAAACCGAATGGTATATATTTCTTCATCTACTTCTATCAATATCACCCTTACTAGGAAATTCAGTCTCTAAAACTGTAGTACCTCATGACTCAAGCTCTGTTATACTTCCATATTCATTTTCTCCTATGAAGATATAACCGTTTGATTGATTTGAAAGGGCAATGAAGATGCATTTCTTGCCCCTAGGACCTAAGTTCCATTTTTATGAGAATAATCATGCACGTATGGACCCTCGCAATATATTTAAGTCAGGTTTTCTACCCGTCCATAATTCATAGGGTGTGAAAGCAAGAGGGCACACGGTTAAGCACAAAAGCTGCAGACATCAATGCGTCTCCCCAAAAGGAAATTGGCAAGTTAGTTTGCGCCATCATAGACCTAATCATTTCAAGCAAAGTTTTATTTCTTCGCTCAGCTACTCCATTTTTTTGAGGAGTGTATGGAATTTTTAATTGTCTTACAATTCCATTTTCATCACATAAATCCTTAAATTGATCTGATTTATACTCACACCCACGATTAGTTCTTAAAGCTTTTATTCTTAAGTTTAATTGATTCTCCATAAATTGTCTAAATATTTTCAATATTTCAGACTTATAGAATATCAAATAAACATGATCGTGACAAGTATTATCATCTGAACGGATGAGTTGCAATGGAAACTCAACTCTAGTTCCCTTTCCAAATGATTTTCTAGTCATTTTTCCTGCTAGACAATATTCACAAATTAACATTTCAATTTTAGTTAAAGACCTCAACAATTCTTCTTTTGCCAATCTATTCATTCGTTCAAGGCCTATATGTCCAAGTCTAGCATGCCAAAAATTCATATCTAAAATTGGAGTTGTTATTAAAGCAAAACAACCATGATTATTAGACATATAATTAAAACCATAAATTGTATCCAACACAATAAAACCATCAAAAAGGTAACCAGAACCATAAAATTCAGTACCATAAATAATGTCAGTAGAATTATTGTTAAATTCATACAGAAATTTAATTTTAGAAGAGAAACAACTGAAACTAATTTCACCGAATGTCTGGAACATATAACTCATCATATAGGAGAAGAATTCTTCCACCTTGCAACTCTAGTAAAATTTCATGTTCTGATCCGTTTCACTTTAATTGATACATTTTTCCTACATAAAGACATCTGCTCCTGGAAGGTAGTCAGCGATATTCAAGAAATGATCCTCTATCTCTAGCTATCTGGTCTGTGGCTTGTGAGTCAACAGTCCACAAAGTATTAGCATATGCCATTAATGAAGTACTAGAGACATAAGAAAATTGAGGAGTTTTAGTGCATGATGTTACTTATTTTACTCCGGGCACTCCCGCGCAAAATGACCCATCTTGCGACAAGAATAACACTCCACTTTGGTCATATCAGTTTTTTTAGCACCACATTTTCGTCTCTTATTAAACTGAAATTTATCCTTTTTATATGACTTATCAGACCCCTTTTTCTTCCATGTTTTGTTGTTCTTTTTCTTTTGCTTAGGATTAGAAGTCCGAGCAGATTCAGCTAGAAAAGCTCGATCAGTTACTTTAGAAGCATCACGATGCTTATCTTCAAGAACAAGATGGTGCTCAATATCCTCAAAAGACTTGACACTTTCACTTTGGGTCATATCAATTTTCATATATTCCCAATAGTAGGAAGAGATCTTATAAAAGCTTGCACTTGTTGTTCATTAGAAAGATTATGACCAACTGACTTTAGTTCTTGTATCATATTTGACATCTCTCTTAAATGCTGCCTTATCGATAAATTAGGGCACAATCTATAGGTGTCAAAATTAATGGTCAACCTCCTATGTTTTGTAGCAGAAGTGCCACAAAATTCATCTTTTAGTGCTATCTATATGGCTTGGGCCGTTGGATAAGATTCGAACTCACACATAAGATCATCACCCATACACCTTAGCAACGTTATGCGAGCAATACTATTTTTTACTTCCAGACTTGAAAAGTCTCAAGTTTTTTCTCATGTTTGTGTTTCTTCACCCGCCGGCTCAACCATCACATAGTTTAGGGTCTCCAAAACCTCTTGCTCTTCAAGAATGTATTGAATCTTAGAGTGCCAAATGTCATAATTATTACGATTTAATTTTCCCGTTATTCAGTTCAACAATTATAGTCTTTGAAGACATTTATAAACTTATCTACGCACATAGAAGACATAGCACAAATAAGCACAAACCACAATTTTATTTTATTTTTATTTGCTGCAATATTGCATCTAAATTAATATTTTCCAGCTAGAAGCCTATGTTCAAAAGTCTACGTTTGTGTTATTTCATCACATTTAACTTTAAGCACAACAATATTATCTTTAAATCAATTGTGCTCTTATTAATTATGATAGTTCTAAATAAGAAAAAATACGATCAATAAGAACTCCCACTCAATATATATATATATATATATACATATATATGTACATATATACATATATATATATATATATA
>NC_028647.1:20737232-20758566 GCF_001406875.1 Solanum pennellii | reverse complement strand
TATATATATATATATATATATAAATATATATATATACATGTCTTACGTAAATGACATAAACCATAATTATCATGGATTACTTATTTATTTATTTTGAAATTTGCCTAGAAAACTTTTAGAACTTAAAATTTTTTCCAATTATGTCTTCAAACAGTGAACTTTCAACACTCATGTCTCCTTCATCCAATATCAAAATTTTACAAATAATATATAATGGGAAAGAAATAAAAAATATCTTTCCATTATTATATGACTTATTCAGTTTGTCACTCCACTCTAGGAGATAACTTGGCCGAAAGTCCGTATGTGTATAAAAAAATGAAAAACTTATTCGAAATATAATAAAATAAAAAATCCACTTATCACTTAATTTTTATGATGCAATGGTGAAAATATAATCACATATAAAAAACCTTTCTCTGATACCAATGAAGGATTTATACTTGGAGATTTATGCACAATTACACATACCTTCTTGTTGTAGGATCAATTGCTACTACCACCAATTGCCTAAGCGGTTTCTTACAAGATCACTATGGAGTCTTGTATTGTTTTCCATACAACTAAACTTTTTCTCTAACAAACTTCTTTCTTGTGTTATTTTTGTTGTATTTGGATGACCCCAAGTATCCCTTTTATATAACAAGGTTAAGGCTTGTAACTCTTATTCATTCAAGAGTTACATCAACCCTTATCCGATAACTCCCACTTCATTCATAACTCTTCTTCTTTTACTATAGGGAGTTAAGTGGAGTTGTAACTTACTTCATCAATGAATTAAGTTACTAGTTAACCCATCAATGGGTGTGTCTATTTCCAACATTGAGATTATGCAAAAATCGGCAGGACTTGTTGATGGCAAAGGCAATGTTGGGACGCGTACGTGTGACATATTGTAAGGATCCAATAATTTTTTGATATACGTAGCATCATGGAACAAGGTACTGTCACTAATATGTACCTTTGAGTTCACTACCATAGGAGTTGAAAGTTGCTTACAATTCCCCTTACTAGCATTTTCTAAAAAGAAATGTAATTTACTGATGCTCTTGACAGAGAGTGATGCCAGAAGATCCACGAGATACTTGAATACCATGGAAAAAACTTTAGGGACCAAGGTCATGATTCATGAATTTAATATCGTGCACCAAGTTTGGAATTGATGCTTTCCAGCAAGGATGAATTGTTTCCGGTGACTATAATATCATATGTGTAGACCAAGATATATAAGCCACTACACTGTCAGCTTGATAAGATAAACAAAGTTTCATATGATTTTAAAGTAGTGAACCAGATAATAAGGAGGAAGTAAAGAAGCCGCATGTACCATGCCTGAGGTGCCTGTTTGAGACGTAGATTGATATCCCAAGCTTTCAAATGTTATTTCAGTATTGATGATGTATGAAGCTGGAAGGTTGTGACATATGGACTTCTTGTAGTTCAACATGAAGAAAAGCATTTTTCACATCTAATTGACACAAAACCTAGTGGTGCAATGCTTCCAAGGTAAGAATAATGCCAATGGTACCTTACTTAACAACAAGGGTAAATGTCTCGTAGTAGTCATGACCCTCCATTTGATAAAATCCCTTTGAACCTAAGCGAACCTTGTAGATCTCTATTGCACCTGAATAATTTCTTTTTACTCGAAATACCCACTTGCACCCAAGAATATTCAGTAAGGAATCATACGAAACCAAAGATTAAGTGTCATTCCACAGTAATGCATCCATTTCAGATGCCATAGCATCCCACCACTCTTTATATTTGGAAGCTTCCTTGAAACATGAGGGGTCACATGTTAGAGGGGATAATGCATCTGAGGTAATGCCAAATCTGAGGACGGGTGCAAATTCCAAATAACAATATGATGTGAGCGTTGAGGAGGGGCTATGAGCTTATCAGTATAGGTTGGTGGAGGCAGCACAGTAGGGGAAACTTCTGGGAGCATGTTCTTACTACTTCAGTTAAAAACAAGGGGTAAATAAGGGGAATAGGTGTTGGGAACACCTTTGAGGGAAGTTGGTTATGGATTGGAGCATCCAAAGAAGGTATATGAGTATCTATGGAAGTTGGACTGGTAGTGCGATTGGGACTTAAAGAGTGAGAAGAAGGGTGTTCTAAACTAATGTTAGGATAAGTTAATAACAGTGATGGTGGATGAGTAGGATGGGGAAGAAAGGAGGAACAAATATGATAGAAGAATATTGATAAACGACTCTATATGGAGGCATAGAAGTTGAAGGGAAGAGCAATGTGTGGTAGACAGAGACTGATTTGGTACGGGGCCAAAGATGGATGACTTGGCGAATGGAAAATTGTATTCATCAAAGCGAATATGTGAGGAAACATAGAAACGTGCACTGGATTGATCCAAACAATGATACCCTAGGTGAGTTTGGCTATATCCAAGAAACCTAAAAGGTTTTCTTTGGAGTCAAACTTGTGTTTGTTGTAAGGTCGGAGGTAAGGAAGCATAGACATTCGAAGACCTTAAGAAAAGAACAACCGGTTTGCAATGATGACCTAGTTCATATGGCGAGAGATTATAAGTTGAGACTGAAGGAAGACGATAAATAAAAAAATAGCAGACTCAAGTGCGTATTTCTAAAAGCAAAAGGGAACCAAATTATGACCATGAAAGTTAAGGCTCGTTTCGACTACATCACAATCCTTTCATTTAAATCTGTGTTGTTTTCATGAGTATGAGGGCAAGAGACTCGATGAGTGATGCCAAGTTGATCAAGGACAATTTACGAGGATCAGAAGTCCCCGCCCCAGTTGGTTTGGATAGCTTCGATTTTGGTATTAAATTTTCTTTCAATAAGGGTGCAAAACTGATTAAATATTCGCAAAACATCAACTTTTTGAGAAAGAGAAACCCCAATAATCTTTGTGTAATCATCAACAAAAAATAGAAAATTTGTGTCATTGAGATAGAATATTGGGTGCCGAAGCTTAAACATATAAATATAACAATTGGTAGACAGAAGAAACTTCTATTAATGCTCACCACGAAAAGATGGAAGGGATGAAATTCAAAGAAAATATTATTATAACAAGAAAACGTTAGACGGAGAATAAGAATTTAGTGATAAAGGGAACATGATGTAACACCCCAGAAAAAAAAAATTAATTTTTGAACTAAGATTCCAGCCGTTATTGTTGTGAGTGAGATTTTATTATGGAATTAAAAATTTCTTATGTATTAATCCAGTTCACTAGATTTAGCACCTTGAGTTCCAAAAAGAATTAAATTGGAAATAGCAAAATCTGAAATTTTGCAAGTTAAGCAAATGACCATAACTCCTATCACATGATGAGTTAGGTGTGCTACAAGATATCATAGGAAAGATATTTGAATTAAATATTCCAACTCCACCGAGTTTGCTATGTTTCGAGTTTAGATGAGTGGGATATGACCTTTTGAAGTTAGGCTGTCCAGTTAAGGAAAGTTAGCAGAAAATAGTGAGGGGGTATTTTGGTCCTTTCCTTACCCAATCAGATTCAATTCATTTTTAGTAATATTGTAGTGGTCGAATCCTATTAGTTTCAGTTTTATTATCCTAATATACGCCTAGGGTTTTAGTTTAGAGTTCAAGAAGAGAAAAGAAGAGAAAAGAGAAGGAGGAGAAAAGAGGAGAGGATCAAGCGATCGTCGAGATTTTTGCTTCTTGTTGCTGAATTTCGCCATGAGTTTAATCCCTAATAGGTATGTAAGATTCCATAGTGTTGGGTTAATTCACTCACACGCCAAACATGTTATTTTCAGCATAATTTAATTCTCAAAAAGTTGAAGGATTTAAGTTCTTGATAAGTGTTCTTAAGGTTAATTATAAATCTTTTCGTGTTGGAGTTTTGATGAGTTCTTGAGATTAAAGTGATTGTTTGGAGTGTATTAGTGTGCACTTAGGTTGGATATTTGAATCTAAGGAAAACTTATGAAAAGAAATCAATTAAAAGTGATTTAGAGTCAGAAACGAGAGGCAAAATTCGTTGGATCCTTTCCTAGGGAGATGCTGGCGTGGCGCACCCCAGATGCGCCCAAGGGGATGAGGAGGCACGGCAGAAGTGCACTTAAATGCAGCCTCTGATGTTAGGCGTTGGCTCTCCGCGCCCGAAACATGCCAGATGTAATGTTACTAAAATGAACTAAGTTAAACTAGAGCCTAAAATAGGTATCATGAGGTTTTAAAGTATTAAAATGGTTAATTATAGTGTTTGGAGATAATTTTTAAAGTTTGGAGGTCAAACGTCCAAGACGTTTGAAAGATAGCTTTGAGACGTGCTTGTGCGTACTAGCGTGCCTTTGCATGTTTTACGTGTTCGTTTTACTTCAAATTGATGTGAGAGGTTCCTAAAATATATACGAGTGAATCTTTATTGGATCGTCCGAGAATGAATCCCCAAGGATCAACCAAAGGGTCCTTGATGAGTACCAAACTTGTGGGTGAAAACTGCCAAAATAGTTCCAATCGACGATGACATACGATGCCCCGTTATCCTTGTAATGGCTTTGGGGGACGTTACTCCACAATTAGGTGTGTGATCTAACCCCCCATTTATAGAGTCTCTGACCCAAACGACGGTTGCCAGCACGACCCATCCATGGGTCTACGACTTATGCATTGGTCCGTCGGTTGACACCTGCAGATTTTCTGTAGGTGTCTCAGCCAAGAAAAGGTTTGGGAATTTAACCTAGATTTATAAAAATAAAATGGGAGGTTACTTAAGGTATTTTTTCGTATTTTAAGTGGTTTTATAAGTTTAGAACCCAAAGTAAAGTTCATTTTTCAAAATCAAAACCCAAGATACCAAAGAGAATCCTCTAGAACTCCACTGAAGCTTGAAGGAAGGTTGGGGCTTGGTTTCTCCATAAAATCTTCATCATTTTCGTGGTTTTTAATTAATCACGGTATGGTGTTCATCCGTGAACTCTCTTTATTCAAGGAGCCAAACTCTAAAGGCTTTTCTAAGACTTCTCAAAACATGAAATCTTCTAAATTGAATTCTAACCATGAAGTCTTGCATAAAACATTTTAAATGAATAAATTATGATTGAATTAGTGTTAATTGAATGATTTTAGGTTAAATTCTATATGAACCCAAGAAAATCATGAAATCCTAGTTTTGGCTCTAATATGGGTGATTTGATCATGGCTTAATATTATTGATTTCTTGGATAGATTGTATTATATTATTGATTTATGCACAGATCATGTTAGGATTGTATATGGGCTTCATTAATTTGGCAATTTTCATATTATATATTGTTGGTTCATTGTATGGTTTTGTTATTGGCTTGAACTGGTGTATATGGCTATTGGTAAGAGCCTTTGTGAATTGAATTGGTTGGAATGGCTATGGAGTGGAGGTGTTCTTGATTAAATGATGGTATGTTGACCTAACCTCTTCTATATTGTGTAGTATCGGTCTTGAATTGTGTTGATTGGGATGGTCCACTTATGTTGCTAGTGATTATGTGTTATACTTGTGAAAAACATGGCCTTGTCGGCATTACTTTATGAAGTATGATATTATTGTGTGTAGCTTGTGAAGTTGATCCATGTGAAGCATGATTATGTTTACGTATATGTGTAAAGTGAAGCATGGGATCTCCTAATTAATTATAGGTGATCATGAATAGACTATAGTGAAGTCCTTATGTGCGTATACTTGGTGCTGAAGTATGATTCTTCCTAATTGACTATATGAGTCTTATGATAGAATATGTTGATGTTACTATAGGAGTGAATAGGGTAACTTGTAGTAGACTTAGTTGTCCCTATGTGCTACTCTAATGTTATTGTACATGTGATAATATGATGTGTTGTGTGTCTTGTTTTGGTAGACCTATGTCCCTCTTCTTTATACATGAAGTATGTGAATATGAACCCTTGACTTAATAGGCTGAAACAACTTTGTAATGTGTGTGTAAATGATTGAAACATGACCTTGAACATGTTAAGAGGGCCATTAACTTGGAACCTTCAAACTAGAAAGGAGGTTGAGATATCCTCAAAGTTGAAAGTCGTAATGGTATCCTTCTTGTGTGAATGATGGACTTAAGGGTAGGTTAAATGGAACATAATGAAACCATCTCTAAGAATGTAATTGAGCTATCCTATTAACTATTGTGTGGCAGACCTAGAGTACCCATCTTTGGTAGAGGCATTATGGTGAGGTAAGGCTAGAAGTGTTGCCTTGTCATATGTCTTGTGGGATTGAACTACTCTATGAGAACTAAGGTTAGCACCGAGTGAATATGCTTGGGTAGTGACTCTACTTAAGTTGATATTAGAGTACAAAGAAACCCTTGATATTCCTTAACCATGTTCCTACATGGGATGTGTCCTAGTTCTACCCTTGACAAGTAGAATACCCTCCATTATAGTAGGGTAGACTCCAGATTCCATGCCTAGCTAGTATGGTCTATGTCAGTTAATGCCTATTCTAATCATGTGGGATACATTCTAGTATTGGATAAGTTCTATAATGTTTAGGTAGTGGAATGAGACGTTATCTAGACATAGCACGAGTAGGCTTTGAAGATGATAGTATGTAGGTTCCCTAGGTCTTTTCCAAGACCATTATGTGATGTCCTTAATTAAAGTGATATCTCTTAATTCACTTTATGAATGTCTGTGACTTAAGTTAATGTAAGTTGAAGAAAAGGATCCCTATCTAGGGTAGCTTTGAGTGTTGCTTAGATAGACTTGAAGAGGGTGTATGGGCGGTCTCTTCATATTTTACTCAAGTGAATCTTCGAGTATACTTAGGTGGTGAGTTGAATGCTAAATAGAGAATAATCTTATCCTAGGTAGTCCTAAGGATTATTTAAGTATGTTAGAAGAGGGTGTATGGGGGGTCTCTTCTCGTCCTACTTAAGAAAGTCTTAGGATAACGTTTGGTAGGAAGGTTATATGCATACATGGTTTGGAGTGTTCATAATGCTATTATGTGGATTACTTGGAATATGACTTATATGTTAAGTTTATGTTGAATGTGGTTCTTATACTTATGTTATGAAGTTTTCTTCAAAAGAGCATAAAAGAGCATGTTTTATATAAATGTCCTTTTAGCATGGTTTTATTGCATGTCACCATACTTAGTGCATTCTAATGTACTAATTCCATATATTGCCTTAACTCTAAAGGCGTCGGTTGCATTTGAGAGGAGGCATCGAAGTGAAGCTTTGATATTAGCATTCTTTCAAGAAAGTTGTGGTATGAATTGATTCGAGGACATAACTATGTTTAGCTTTTTATTTCTAAGACATTGTAATAGACTTAGATATTTTCTATTTTGTTGATGTATGGTCTTTGACCCAAGATATTCATGAGTCTAAGATGGCGACAATGAGACTAAGCATTTCCTATGTTTTCTACAAAAGTGATTTGAGATAATGTCATGAAAAGTTTTAATTCTGCACTACTTTTTGTACATGTTTATGCAATTAATTATGTCTAAGGGATTGTATGTGACCTCCCAGAGGTAAAATACATTGGGTAGAGACTTGTGGATGCCATGTCTTCTAGGGTATACTCTAGGTCGTTACACCAGGGTCGCCTGCCCCACTCCTTTTCCGTCGGTTGTCCTATTTGATCTCATTTAAAGTGTATCTTCAATCCTTTTGATTCTAAAATCTTTAAAATACTTCACTTAGAAATCATTCATAACATGAATCGTAACATTGCATTAATAATCAAATTCAAGGTAAAATAAAGATTAATTTTTGAGAGTTCTTCCGAACCTTTTGAGAAAGTCCCTCCGAGTCTTTTTGAGGAGTCTTCTACAACTTGTAGTAACTTTTTTCAAGACTCAAGTAAGTGAGCATTAGAGTGAGGAGAATTTATTCATGAGTCTACGATATACCCTAGATCCTTCATATCATGAACCATAACTCTTGAATTCATAATTCACATTTATGAGAGAGTTAACTAGAGTTCATGAAAGCCTTTAAGTTCAATTGTGAATTCATTGAGATCCATCATTGATTTGAGATAAGTTTTGAGGAAGTAAATAAGAAAATGAGAAGAGTCATATACATGAGTTCCATGTAGTATGTTGACTTTCGAGTCGAGTCGTTCATGCCCATAAATTCCGCATGCACCCCACAAATTGAGTATCTTTGATTGGAGTAGCATCTTCAAGTTCTAAGTCATGAGTAATAAGTTTCTAAAACCTTTGAAATTATGTTTCTAATCATGGTAATATTACATGCTTCCCATGAAGTCCTTGAGTTGCATTGCTCATGCCCATAATTCATCATGAACCCTATAAGTCAAACAATCTTGAGATGAGAAGTACCTTTGAGTTCTTGAGTTTAGTAGTTCATGTTCATAATTCCGCATTAACCTTCCAAGATGAAAATAATGAAATCATCCATAAATATGAGATCATGAACCTTGAATCCATATTTCAATTCAAGGAAAGTTAAGAGTCAACTTTAGAAGTTAAGAAGTAAGTCAAAGAAAAGTTCTTAAAGTTTCAAGAGTCTTTATTAACCTTTTTACTTTGTTTTAAGGCTCAAGTTTCAAGTCAATTAAAGAGTAAGGAGTTGAAGATCTTCCTTTAAAGTAATATAAGGGAACTAGTGTTTCCTAAGAGTTGAGTTCATTTATCATAAGCTATAAGGCATAAGCTATAAGGGAACTAAGTATTCCCTAAGAGTTTATAAATGTTTTCACATTTAAGATAGGGATAATGCACAAGTACCCTCTCAACCTATGCCCGAAATCTCAAAGACAGACTTATACTATACTAAGGTCCTATTACCCTCCTGAACTTATTTTATTAATAATTTTCTACCCCTTTTCGGCTTACGTGGCACTATCTTGTGGGACCAATGTTAATTGCCTTTTTTAAAGCTAGTTCCATGTAAGCCGAAAAGGGGTAGAAAATTACTTATAAAATAAGTTCAGGGGGGGTAACAGGACCTTAGTATAGTATAAGTGTGTCTCTGGGATTCGGGCATAGGTTGAGGGGGTAATTGTGCATTTTCCCTTTAAGTTAAGAGGAAGCTAAGAGTTCGAAAAGATTTTTGGATAAGAAAAAGGGAACATTGATTCCAAGAGAGATTTTTAAAGCTAAGTGTTGAGCAACTATCTCAACCCAAAGAAAGAAGTTGTCTTAAAAACATATGAGTTAAAGTATATTTTGGGAGTAGTATTGAGAACCGATGTGGGGATGAGAGTTCATGTTAACTCAAGTCTCCATGAAACCATTTAGCCATCATGGGTACTAACGGGTCATAACTTTTATATGATCACGTAAGTCAAGCTAGTAGGTCAACTAATTTAAGTAGTTCTATGCGACAACAAAGTGTAGGACACTTCTAGCAACGTGGGCAAGACGTTGTATCACCACTTAGGCTTATATTGGTGGTTGTCAGTTTGGAATCTCCACATAAACTATATTACTTTATTATATAAGTAAAGTTAAGTTTGTTATTGCATTTTGTTTAACAAACTAAATTGTTTTATTGTTTTATAAAGCTTTCTACATATTGAATTGATTATCTAGATTCAAATATCATATCTTTGAGTTGAGTATCTAAACTCTGAGTTGAGTATCTTATTATTGAGTACTTCTGAGTTGAGATTTGAGTAGTTTTGAGTATTCTTGAGTATTCCTTGAGTTGAGTAAGTGGAAGAGTGGTAAGTATGTTTCTATTTTTATCAAGTTCAAGCTTATGTTATGCTTTAGAATTCTACTTATGTGCTCGTACATTCCACATACTGAGCCATTTGTCCTACATCTTCTCATGATGCAGACACAAGTATTCCGGATCATCAATAGGAGCTTTGTTGATACATACGAGAGTTCAATTTTGCAATGGTGAGCCTCCTTGAATCCGGAGGATTTCATTTACTTTATAGTTTAGTCAGGATGTCGTGGGTCTTGTCCTAACTTCCATCATCATCAGTTAGAGGCCTCATATATAGTCATTTTTTTTAAAAAGTCTATATTATTCATTTTTTTATCAAATAATTTAAAGACATAAATTAACTATTTTATGGAGAGTTTAATATATTATTTTAATTAGAGTTAATATTTTATGATAAAGCTTTGTATTTGAGTTATTGAACTTTTATTTTAGTTTTAAACTTTTGCATGCTTAAGTTAGTCTTTCGCTTGTAGTCAACCATGATGAGAGTTCTCTTGGAGACCAACAATGGTTTTTGAGTGCCGGCCACTTCTAAGTCATAGACTTAGGTTTTGACACATGAAGAATGTTATTTAGACCAAACAGAAGATAGGAAGGAAGAGTGACATTACAGTATGATGAGTGGGGATGCTATCAATATTACCAACATGAACCTGATGAGGTCCTTTGTAATCCTCAATCTGATGAAATATGGTGAGATCAGGGTTGATGTCGTACGTCACTCCAGTTTCAGGGAACCATTGTTGAGATACTACCATTGGAGTTGATATAAGCTATAAGATTCTTATTTTTGTTGTAATGTTGGAGGCTATTTGGAGCAGTGTGGTTATGGCCATTACAAATTTGACATTTTTGTCGCTGGTGATGGATTGAAAAGTGTTAAGATGTATGCATACACTATTGGTCAATGGACTAGGTCCCTTGACACAGTAAGAACAGTAACAAACAATAAAAGCAATAATGTAATCTCCTGTTTGGGCGTAGATTTAGATCTCATATTGGTTGGTCTTAATTAGGTGAAGCAACTTTGATATGGCCGGATTAAGTTTATGGAGAAAGGCAACTCATCAGAGATAGACTTAAGATAACCTAGAGTCGTCAAAAATCTTATGCAAATGTAAGAAGAAGGGAACTAGAGTTCCAAGTTGATGATTGGATTTTCTAAAAAGTGTCATCTATGAACGGGATGATGAGATTTCGCAAGAAAAGGAAGTTGATTCCTAGATATGTAGGCCCTTACAAGATCTTGAAAGGGTTGGCAAAATGGAATATAAGTTAGAGTTGCCAGCAAGACTAGCAGCTGTGCATCTAGTCTTCTACATCTCGCTCTTAAAGAAGTGTATGGGTGATCCAGTCTTCGTGGTGCCATTAGAGAGTTTGGCTGTGAAAGGTAGACTTTCTTATGAGGATGTAGTAGTTGATATTCTTGATCGTCAGGTTAGAAGGTTGAGAAACAACGAAGAAACTTCAGTCAAGGTTTTGTGGAGGAGTCAGTCCATAGGGGGAGCTACTTGGGGAAGCAGAAGCAGCCATGAAAGCCAAGTATCCTCAACTCTTTCCTTCCGATTTTACTCTTTAGTTTTTTAGTCATTCATGTGTGAATTCATCCTTAGAATCATGTTCCCTATGTTTGTACTTGTATTTTCAGCGTATTTTCATGATTATGGAACTCAATTCAGTTAGAAATTCAATTATCAGTATTTAGTGGTACGGATTGCAGTTCTCTCCCTCTATTTTAGCTAGTTTAGCCATCATTCGAGGACTAATGTTCCAACGGGGGAGATAATGTAACACCGATATATAAAAAAACCAAAAATTAGATTTTCAAAAATTTACAGGTGCAATCTACGGATTGTAGTATGATCTACAACTTGTACTATGGGTTCGTGGTTCACCACTATAGCCCCTCCAAAAACTCAGCTAAGAAAATTAACTAAGTCTCGACCCATAGATAGACCTACGGTCTGTAAGTTAGACCACGGTCTGTGGATCGAGATACCTGTTACCCAACCTCTGAAATGAACTATGGACGACCAACACAGACCGTCGTTCGATCTACGGTCCGTAGGACTGACCGTAGGTGAAAGGTTAGCAGTTAGTTAGGGAGAAATTGCTGATTGGTCAACAATAAATGGTCATAAATCTTAACAAAAAATGAATTAGGTGTCCTATGACCTATGATATGATAGATAATTGAATCCTCTTTCCAAGGACACCGAGTTTTCTGAAATCCGACCTCCGAGTAAAAATTTATGCTCATTTTAGTGAAGTCCTTCTAGCAGACCCAAATGACGGACCTCGATTGAACGATGGACCGTTAGTCTAATACGTCGATTAGTTCAACAGTAGTTAATTTAGGGGTCTTTGGTCTTTTGTACTTTGTTGGACCCCTAAGATACATCGTGCGGACCCTAGATCATAAGGTTTTAGTAATTTTCAGCCTAGAAACGTAACTAGAACTTACCTAAGTCAAAATCATTAATCAAAACATCGAATATTAGAAGCAATAGAGGAGAAAAAGGTCAAGTACCCTAGTCAAGAGAGCAACAAGGTTCCGTCAGTTCCAGTCCCAAAATCTAAAGATTTCTCCATTGATTTCATCACCAGGTATGTGAGTTCTCACTAGTGGGTTCCTTTCACCTATTAGGTTACTAGTTCCAGTCAGTTTCTTGATCCCCTTATTGTGACTAGACCTAGGGTTTCTTGAGTGTTAGAATTATTGGGTTCTTAGATGATAGAATGATCTAAATCAAATTAGTATGTTAATGTTCAGACAAATGCATTAATTCCAAAACCTTAGCTACGTAATTCTTTAGTTATTGAATTACACATGCTAGGTCAGATATTTCAGTTACGCAGTTATAGATGCCTATGTTATTAATGCATCATTATCAAAATTATTGTTGCCTTCTCCCTTTGCATGTTCAATTTTGAGCTATCCAGCATTTAATAAATTCAGTCATAGTATGTTAATCACTTATTTCACTGGGAGTAGAATAATACCGACTTGGACTAGGGTTCAACGTACCCAAATATTCCCAGAACTACTAGGTCAAGTAGGGTGTAAGTACCCTATGTGCGCATCAATTTAGTGATTACGCCACTAAGCCTTTATACCTCTAACAGGATATTATAACACTCCAAAGGTCTAAAGCCTAATCTAGATTCTAACATAAGAGTATAAGAGTTTTAACACTATTTTAAGGTCGAATATATTATATATAATTCATTTAGGATGTTTTAGAATCATTGTCAAGAAACGTCCATGATGTCCGGAAAGTAGTTCAAGAGGTGCTAGTGTGCCTTAGCCTATTTGATGGGGTTTTAGGAATCAAAATTCAACGGAATTTGGTTGTAAGGTCTTTAACATGTATTAAAGTTTGTTTAGGGTCGAAACGTCCGTGTACGTCTCCCCAAGGACCCACCAAAGGGTCCTTGAGGAGGACTTTTGCATTGTGGCCTAAAACTATCTAGAGACAGTAGCCACCGACGGTTGCAGGCTACGAAGCGTGGTTTGATCGACGAGGCATTAATTGCCACCGTCGATGTTAACTTAGTCATTTTTGTGAAGGGGTCATTTTTTCAAGTCTGTGACCAAAATGATGGATGTGCAACACAGAGGGGACCTTGGCCATCAACTGATCTACGACCCGTAGGTCGGGGTCTCGTAGGTCAGGGTCACTGGTTACTGTCAAGTTTTAAAATAGTCCATTTGATTAATTAGTTAGTTAGTTACTTAGTTAGGGGTTAATGGGGGTCTAACTAATTTAGTAAATGATTTATATAAAGGCCTAAACCTAATTAAACTAACCCAACTCTCATATTTCCCAAAACTCAATTGCTCTTCTTTCTCTCTTCTTTCTCTCTCCAAAAAGAAGAACTCCATTGAAAGGATAGGCCAAAATCTTAGGGAAGCAAGTAGGGTGATTTTTTCCATCAAACTTCAACAATTGACAAGGTATGGGATTCTTTCACCTTTTTGGGATTCCTTTCCCCAAACGGTTCTTTAAAAATTGATTTAAAAAAGATGAGTTTCAAGTGGGTTTCCTTCTATTACAAATTTGATATTATAAATTGTATGGTCAATGGTTTATTTTTGTTATTGTACTTAGATTGTGATTTATTATGATTCAATTATGCTAGTTCTTGATTAGTAAACCTAGTTTTGTAAAGTAGATCATGGAATTGACCCAAGTTCCTAACCCTACGTTATGAACTACTGATGAATTGATGTGTAGTGATTCAATTGACTTCATTATTGTGTTAATTAATATTGTGTGATGATATTACACCCATTGTTGGGTTGAATTGGATGGTCGATGGTAAATCCTTGGATGATGGCTTGTGAAGGAGATTGGGGTAAGTCTTGTGATCTCAATCCTTTACTTTAATTATGATTAATTGGGTTTAGTGATGAAGATTATTATAAGTATAACTAATAATGAGATTGATTAGGTTTTGTATGATGTTGAATCAGAATGTCTTGATTTATGACTTGTGAGTTGTTGAATAGGATGTAATGATATAAGGATGGTGATGAACTGCCTATGTGCCTTATCATAATGTGATTATGTAAATGTGCTAACCTAACATGTGTGAATTGTATTGAAAGGACATACTCATGCAATTCCTATTATGCTATGACTATGACTATATAAGGGGTAGAACATATTACCTAAACTAAGCTATGTTATTAATGAAATACATTTCAAAAAGGGACTCTAGCTTAGAACCATGTGAATTAGAAGTGAAGAATGTCCCTTCCCACATAGGGAAGGTAGGATCACTATTTTACACATGAGATTAGAGTCAATAATGCATGTAGAGTAAAGAGGGTCCCAACTACATATCCTAGTTCTGTAACTATGTTTCCCCCATATGAATAGTAGCTACTGGATCCACATATATGCAATGCTCATCTTTTGGTACTACCTTGGCAAGTAATCCACCTTCTTTCGGTGTACTGTTCCATGACAGCAGACATCAGTTCATGTGGTCTATGTCGGTTCAGGCAAGATTTTCCCAAAAAGGTAAAATAAAGTAATAAAGTGAACTCTAACTAGGATGACCTAAGGGGTTTGGATTAATATAGGTAGGGGTATGGGACTCTACCGATACACTGCACTAGTTAGCCTTAAGGGAAGTCTTAGAAGGATGTTCTTATGTGCTTATATGCTTATAAATGTAAATGATATGAATATGTTGATCTTACATGTTAATGACACTATGTGATACTTGTTTCACTTATGCACATTTGGTTGGTCTTTATTGCTAAAGTATGATTATGTCTACTTTTAGAGATATAGTATATAAATTTGGACATTTTTTATAGTTCTTGTTGGGTTTAATTTGTTGAGTGAGGTTATGCGGCCTTACTTAGTCATTGCACTAGTGGACTTAATTGGGGGGGGGGGGTATGAGTGGCGGTCTTACTTAGGTTATGAAGTTATGAAATCATATGCATGCTTGTTGATATTATAACTTGATGATAGAGTTGTTTTGGTTATGATCTCAATTATGTTGATATGCATGTTGACTTGACTAGACTTGGCATTGTTGGTCTTGTGATGTAAATGGTCTTGACTTGAGTAATATGTGCTTATTGACTTGCATTGGTTGTTGAATTTGCATAAGGTATTTCCAAAGTAACTTTGCATGGTTTTAAATAAATGTCCCTCTTTTGCATGATTTCTATGTTGTATGTGCATATGATCCTACACTTAGTACAAGTGATGTGCTAACCACATTTCTCCCTTTCCCCCCAACATTTTAGGTACCTGTCATTGAAGGGTTCAAGACCACTTTGAAGGAAGGCTTAGATTATATTTCAAAGTGTGGGTATGTCCTCATGTTCAAGGATGATGCCTTTCTATCACTATACCTATTTTACATTTTTATAGTGTCGTTCATGTTGTTTCAAGATATTGTTGTAAGCCCCAAGTGGCATTTCTACATTTGTGTAAGGGATTTGCTCATATTGGTTTGACTCCGTTTAGATGGTTTAATATGATACATCCCTTTTAAAACTATATTATGTATGTTTTATTTATGTGTGATAAAGGTAGAAGACTATGTAATCTTCTTATACGAGGAGCCCATGTATACTCGATATGAATATATTATGTGTAAGCGAGAGGTCTAAGTAAGCCTTATAAAGTAATGTAGATGAAAAGTTTTAAATTTGTTGCATTTTTAACCTATGAATGTAATGATGAATGTTAAGAGGCTAGTCTTAGTCCTCTCCGAGGACGACGACGCTGGTTACGTCTTGGGGTACTTCCCGGATGTGACAAACTTGGTATCAGAGCATGATATTGAATATATCTAGAAACGATGTCTCATTAAACCACATCTATGTAGATTCTTATGCATAATTGTGAGGCGCCCCACTTTTATAAATAATAGACTATGTGATGCTTAGAAACTCTCATCTTCTTTTATTTCTATGTCGTGCCTCTAGCGTCTTATTATGTGCTTTCACCTAAACCTTGTATCGTGGTTATAGGTATGAATACTAAAAGAGCAGCTGCTAAAAGGTCCGAAGAAGAAATGGCTGATGTGGGAGTACAAGACAACCAAGTTCCTCCACTTGAAGAAGTTGCTATGGGTGATCAAGTTCCGGTTGTTCCTCCACCAATGACTAATGGAGAGATAAGGGAAACTTTTCTCACTTTGGCCCAAGCCATGACCTCTTAAGCTAATGCCGTCACTTCTCAAGTCCAAGCCATGACTACCTAAGTGAATAGGGTGGTTAGACCTTGAGTGTCTCAGCATGCTAACATTGTGGCCTCTCATTTGAGAGACTTTACTAGAAAGAACCCACCTATGTTCTTCGGTTCCAATGTGGATGAAGACCCTCAAGATTTTCTCGACAAGGTTAATATTATTCTCTATGTTATGGGTTTGACCTCAATTGAGAAGGCCGAGTTCGCATCTTATCAACCCAAAGATGTGGCCCAAACTTGGTACGTGTAATGGAGGGATAATAGGGCACTAAGAGGTGGTCCTGTGACTTGGGAGATCTTCAAGAAGGCTTTACTTGATCGGTTCTTTACTAGACAGTTGAGGGAAGCTAAAGTGGAAGAATTCATCAAGCTTCATCAAGGAGGTATGAGTGTACTTGACTATTCCTTGAAATTCACTAAATTGTCCTAGTAGCTCCATCCTTGGTGTCAAACCCAAGGGATGAGATGAGTCGTTTTCTTATGGGGGTGTCTGAATATTTGGTTGAAGAATGTCGTTCGTCTATGATTCATGATAATATGAATATTTCTCGTCTCATGGTTCATGCTAAAAAAATAGAAGAAACTAGGTTAAGGAGAAAGAATAGGGAGGCCAAGAAAGCAAGATTTTATGAAGGTGGTTTATATAAGGGTAGACTTGATATCCAAGACAAGCCTAGGTTCAAGAAGAGGTTTTCTAATCAAGTTCCTTCCAAATTTCCCAAGGCTCGTGATGATAGGGTGTCTAACCCTAAGTATCATAAGGAAAGAGGTACTAGTTCACCAAGCAAGAATCCAACTTGTGGAATGTGCGGCAAGAAGCATTATGGTGATTGCCTTGTTGGGACGAACGATTGGTTTGGGTGTGGTAAGAGTGACCACAAGGTTAGGGATTGCCCTAATTTGAAGGGGCAAGACAAAGGTAGCGGGAAAGCTCAAGCTAGTGGTTCTAATGTGGATGCTCTAAAGAAGAATAGCTTTTATGCACCTCGCTCTAGGGGTGAACAATAGAGTTTTCTTTTTGTGGTGGCAGGTATGTTACAAGTATTCAGTATTGATGTCTATGTTTACTTGATTTGGGTGCTATATTGTCTTTTGTTACTCCCTTGATAGCTAGGAAATTTGATATTTTGCCCGATATTCTAAATGAACCTTTCATGGTAACTACCCCGGTAGGTGAGTCAGTGGTTGTAAAGAGGGTATATCAAAATTGTCCTATAATGTTGCCTAATAGAGTTACTCATATTGAATTAGTATAACTTGATATGGTCGAATTTGATGTCATTTTGGGGATGGATTGGTTGCATAATTATTTTGCTTCCATAGATTGTAGAACAAGAATCGTCAAGTTCAGTTTTCCAATGAACCCGTGTTAGAGTTGAAGGGGGAAATTCTATTCCTAGAGGTCGTATTATATCTTGTCTTAAGGCTTGTAAAATTATTTCAAAAGGTTGTGTATACCAAGTTGTATGAGTCAAAGATTTAGACTCCGAAAATCCTCCCATTGAGTTAGTCCCCGTAGTGAGGGAATTTCCGGAGGTCTTTCCTAATGATCTTCCCGTAATCCCTCCGAACAGGAAATTGATCTTGGTTTTGACTTGCTACCGGATATCAACCCCATTTAAGTTCCTCTCTATCGGATGGCTTTGGCCGAATTGAAAGATTGGAGTCTCAACTCAAGGACTTACCAGACAAAGGCTTCATTAGACCTAGTATTTCACCATGTGGTGCTCCAGTATTGTTTGTCAATAAGAAGGATGGGTCCCTTAGAATGTGCATTGATTATCGCCAACTCAATAAAGTCACTACTAAGAACAAGAATCCTCTCCCTCGGATTGATGACTTGTTTCATCAACTCCAAGAAGCAAGATACTTTTATAAGATTGAATTGAGATCGGGGTATCACCAACTAAGTGTGAGAGGTGAGGATATACCAAAATTGACATTTCAAACTAGGTATGGTCACTATGAGTTGTTATTAATGTCCTTTGGTCTCACTAATGCCCCGACGGTGTTTATGGATCTCATGAATAGCGTGTTTCAAAGTTACCTAGATTAATTTGTCATTGTCTTCATTTACAACATCTTGATATATTCGAAATATGATGGTGAACACATGGAATATTTGAGAGTGGTGTTTCAAGTGCTTAAGGAACACCAATTATTTTCCAAGTATAGCAAATGTAAGTTTCTGTTAACGTCGGTGACGTTTCTTGGTCATATAATCTCTAGTGAGGGGGCTGTGGTATATCAAAGAAAAACTGAGGTGGTCAAGAATTGGCCTAGACCATTGACTCCAACCGACATTAGATGTTTTTTTGGTCTAGCTGGATATTATAGGAGTTTTGTGGATGGTTTTGCGTCCATTGCATCTCCCTTGACTACTTTGAACCAAAAGAGTATGAAATATAAGTGGTCGGAGGCATGTGAAAGAAACTTGCAAATCTTGAAAGAGAGGCTTACCTCTGCTCCAGTGTTGACTTTACCGGAGGGCGCCAAGGGCTTCATTGTTTATTTTGATTCATCCCTAGTGGGCTTAGGGTGTGTCCTTATGAAACATGGGAAAGTAGTATCTTATGTTTCTAGATAACTTAAGGTGCATGAGAATAATTATCCAACTCATGATCTTGAGTTAGCGGCCATGGTATTTTCCTTTAAAATATGGAGACATTATTTGTATGGTGTGCATGTTGATGTGTATACTGACCAGAAGAGTCTTCAATATGTGTTTACTCAAAAGGATTTGAATCTCCAATAAAAAAGGTGGTTGGAATTTTTGAAAGATTACGACATGAGTGTTCTCTACCACCCCGGCAAGGCCAATAAGGTTGCGTATGCTCTAAGTCGTATGTCCATGGGTAGTGTGTCTCATGTATAAGAATCAAAGAAAAACCTAGTGAAAAATGTTCATAGGTTGGCTCGTTTTGGTGTTATATTGGAAGGTTCTCCAAATAGTGGTTTTATGGTCCATCATAACTCCGAATCTTCTTTGGTGGTTGAGGTGAAGTCTAAGAAACACCTTGATCAACCATTGATGGAGTTGAAGGAGTCGGTTATTGGTAAGCTTAATGAGACATTCTACTTGGGTGGTGGTGATGTCTTGAGGTATCAAGGAAGGTTATGTGTGCCCAATGTTGATGAATCAAGAAACCCGATACTTGAGGAAACTCATGGTTCCCGTTATTCAATTCATCCGGGTTCTACAAAGATGTATCATGACCTTATAGAAGTGTTTTGGGTGGAAGACTTCAAGAGGGACAGAGGAATTTGTTGCAAAATGTCCAAATTGACAACAAGTGAAAGCCGAGCACCTAAATCCGGATGGATTACTTCAAGAAATCCAAGTTCCCACTTGGAAGTGGGAAGAAATTAACATGGATTTCGTGGTAGGGTTGCCTCTGACTCAAAAGCAACATGACTCCATATGGGTGATTGTAGATAGGTTGACCAAATCTTCTCATTTTATTCTCTTCAAGTCTACTTACTCGGCGGAGGATTATGCAAGGATCTTCAAATATGAGATTTTCTATCACCATGGTATTCCATTATTCGTCATATCGGATAGGGGTGCACAATTCACATCTAGGTTTTAGAGGTCATTCCAAAAAGGGTTGGTTACCAAGGTGAAAGCTAAGCACCGCTTTTCATCACCAAACGGATGGTCGAGCGGAGTGTACTATTACAACCCTTGAGGATATGCTTAGATCTTGTATAATTGACTTCAAGGGAAATTGGGATAATCACTTTCCGTTGGTTGAGTTTCTTACAACAATAGTTACCATTTATCTATATCTATGGCTCCTTTTGATACCCTGTATGGTAGGAGATGCAGGTCGCCAATTGGATGGTTTGAAGTGGGTGACTCTTCACTTTTGGGACCCGAATTGATTTATATGACTTTGGAGAAAGTTCATATAATATTTAATCGCTTGAAAACAACCTATAGTTGGCAAAAGTCTTATGCCGACCATAGGAAAAGTACTTAGATTTTCAAGAAGGTGATAAGGTGTATCTAAAAGCTTCACCTATGAAAGGGGTGGTGAGATTTGGCAAGAAAGAGAAGTTAAGTCCTTGTTATGTGGGTCCGTATGAAATTTTCCAAACGGTTAGCAAGGTTGCGTATGAGTAGAGATTACCTAGTGAATGGGCTTCGGTTCATCCGGTGTTCCAAGTCTCCATGCTTAAGAAGTGTATCTGTGATCCTAAGTCCATCCTTTTTATTGAGGGTCTGGGTGTGCAAGAGAACCTCTTTTATAAGAAGGTTCCAGTTTAAATCCTTGATAAACAAGTAAAGAAGTTAAGGAGAAAGGAGGTGGCTTCCGTAAAGGTGTTATGGAAGAACCACCTAGTTGAGGGTGCAATATTAGAGGCTGAGGCCGACATGAAGTCCCGTTACCCTCATCTATTTGATAACTAAGGTTAGTTGTTCCTAGTTATAGTGAAAATAATGAGTTTATTTGAAGTCGCCTTGACTTTTGGTAAAATATTGAAATATATGTTTTTACATTGATTTACAGTGAACTATGCCTATAGAAGTGAGAGTTTTTTTAACAAAGCTCTTTTACTTGATTTGAATTTATGTTGTGTATTTTGGTATATTGTGACTTCATCAGTTGTACTGAGCATATTGATATGTGTAAGAAAGCTTTGGCATAAACGAATACGCATGTAGTGAATGTTGAGCTCTTAGGAGTTGAAAATGATATTTTGAGTTGCATTGTGTATAAGGTCATGTGGTTATGTTGATTTGAATTTCAACTAATGTTTTTATATGTTGTTTTTGGTTGGGCTGAAAGTCTTGATTCTATTCCATCCTTCCAAAGGATTTTAGTGTCATTCTGGGACAACTGTTCCTAAGAAGGGGGGGGGGATAGGGTAATACTCCGAAAGTCTAAAGCCTAATATCGATCCTAACATGAGATTCTATATATATATATATATA
>NC_028647.1:20698691-20736869 GCF_001406875.1 Solanum pennellii | reverse complement strand
TATATATGTATATATATATATATATTTATATATTATTTAACCTTAAAATAGTGTTACAACTCTTAGAATCTCATGTTAGGATCGATATTAGGCTTTAGACTTTCGGAGTATTACCCTATCCCCCACCTTCTTTGGAACAGTTGTCCCAGAATGACACTAAAATCCTTTGGAAGGATGGAATAGAATCAAGACTTGCAGCCCAACCAAAAACAACATATAAAAACATTAGTTGAAATTCAAATCAACATAACCACATGACCTTATACACAATGCAACTCAAAATATCATTTTCAACTCCTAAGAGCTCAACATTCACTACATGCGTATTCGTTTATGCCAAAGCTTTCTTACACATATAAATATGCTCAGTACATCTGATGAAGTCACAATATACCAAAATACACCACATAAATTCAAATCAAGTAAAAGAGCTTTGTTAAAAAAACTCTCACTTCTATAGGCATAGTTCACTGTAAATCAATGTAAAAACATATATTTCAATATTTTACCAAAAGTCAAGGCGACTTCAAATAAACTCATTATTTTCACTATAACTAGGAACAACTAACCTTAGTTATCAAATAGATGAGGGTAACGGGACTTCATGTCGGCCTCAGCCTCTAATATTGCACCCTCAACTAGGTGGTTCTTCCATAACACCTTTACGGAAGCCACCTCCTTTCTCCTTAACATCTTTACTTGTTTATCAAGGATTTAAACTGGAACCTTATTATAAAAGAGGTTCTCTTGCACACCCAGACCCTCAATAAAAAGGATGGACTTAGGATCACAGATACACTTCTTAAGCATGGACACTTGGAACACCGGATGAACCGAAGCCCATTCACTAGGTAATCTCTACTCATACGCAACCTTGCTAACCCTTTGGAAAATTTCATACGGACCCACATAAAAAGGACTTAACTTCTCTTTCTTGCCAAATCTCACCACCCCTTTCATAGGTGAAGCTTTTAGATTTACCTTATCACCTTCTTGAAAATCTAAGTACTTCTCCTATGGTTGGCATAAGACTTTTGCCAACTATAGGTTGTTTTCAAGCGATTAAATATTATATGAACTTTCTACAAAGTCATATAAATCAATTCGGGTCCCAAAAGTGAAGAGTCACCCACTTCAAACCATCCAATTGGCGACCTGCATCTCCTACCATACAGGGTATCAAAAGGAGCCACAAATATAGATAAATGGTAACCATTGTTGTAAGAAAACTCAACCAAAGGCAAGTGATTATCCCAATTTCCCTTGAAGTCAATTATACAAGATCTAAGCATATCCTCAAGGGTTTTAATAGTACGCTCCGCTCGACCATCCGTTTGGTGATGAAAAGCCGTGCTTAGCTTTCACCTTGGTACCCAACACTTTTTGGAATGACCTCTAAAACCTAGATGTGAATTGTGCACTCCTATCCGATATGATGAATAATGGAATACCATGGTGACACAAAATCTCATATTTGAAGATCCTTGCATAATCCTCCACCGATTAAGTAGACTTGAAGAGAATAAAATGAGAAGATTTGGTCAACCTATCTACAATCACCCATATGGAGTAATGTTGCTTTTGAGTCAGAGGCAACCCTACCACGAATTTGGTAGTAAGGAGTCTAACATGTATTAAAGTTTGTTTATGGTCTAAACGTTCGGGTACGGCTCCCCAAGGACCAACCAAAGGGTCCTTGAGGAGGACCCTTGCAATGTGACTTAAAACTATCTTGACATAGTAGCCATCGACGATTGCAGGCTACGAGGCATGGCCTGAGTGATGAGGTGTTTATGGCCACCATCAATGGTCGCTTAGTCATTGTCGTGAAGGGGTCATTTTATCTAGTCTCTGACCTAAATTACTGATGTGCAGCACGGAGGGGACCTTGACGGTCGACTTACCTACGCTTGTAGGTAGGTTCCCGTAGGTCAGGGTCACTGGTTCCTGTAAAGTTTCAAGTTAGTCCATTTAATTAATTGTTGGTTAGTTAATTAGTTAGGGGTTAAGGGAGGTCTAATTATGACACACTCGGAAATTCCATGACTTATACTAGAGCTTTATATGTTGAGTAATGACAGTTTTAGACCTAAATAAGTATAAATAACTTGTTTGATAAGTATTGGAGCCATAGCATTAATGAAAAGCCTTAACGTCCGAAGACTAGCGAAATTTAATTAGTTTACATCCCTAGGTTTGGTGAAGGTTTCGGGGGGTCATGTGAAGTCCAAAACTTGTAAAATGACTTTAAATAGGTAAGAACTAGTATATATGGTGAAAACTTGTAGTTACAACCCACCAAGGATGCCCAAGGAGTCCACGAAGGGAACCCACATTGGACCAAGCAAGCTGCCAAGAGGCATTAGCTTTTGTTCTTGGAGGGAACAAGTCTGCGTCGTGGACTTTGTTCACCCAAGGTCAAAAGTGAAGCTTGCGTTGTGGGTAGTTTGCAGACTCCAATGTTACGAAAATTAATTTTGGAAATTTTACAGGAATAGCTCCGCGACGTGGACTTGTTCCCGGATGAAAAATCCGAAAATAGAATTCGAGTTTGACTTCATTAAAAGGTCAATTCAAGTGAGGGATCTTTTGGGTTTTTCATGGGGAGCTTATATATTGATTTTTCTTCATTTTCCCTTAGAATTACTCACTCAAATCAAAACCCCAAAACAAATCCAAAAATCTCTCTCTTCTCTCTACTTTTTTTTTCTCTACTCATCCTCCATTGAAGAAGCTTTGAAGCTTGAAGAAGAAGACCAATCCCTAAAGTTTCTACTCAATTTAGTGGATTCCACATCTATAAGGTATGTTTTCTTTCACTCTTGAGATTCCTTTCCCCAACAGGTCCTTCAAAGGATGATTTCTAGATTCCCCCAAAATATGGGTTTTTTTCCTCACATGGGTCTTCTTTCTAAAACGAAATTGTGAATCAATTGTGATGAATTATAATGAATTAATGTTGTTTAGATATGAATTTATGGTTAATTAATGAATTCGTATGAGTTTTTCCTTGACCCATGTCTTTCCCCCAAATCCCTAATTTCTTGGATTGATTAAGGTAAATTGTTGAGGGTGATGAACATGTCATTTGTGTACTTTAATTCTAGTTATGTTAATACTTCATGAATTGCCCTATTTCATATATTGGTTGTGAGTTCTTGGGTATTGAAGTATGAAGTCCCATGAAGGGCAATGAGGTATGATCTTGATTCTTCTTTGATCTCAATTATGAAAGGTGAAATTACATAGATGACAATGATGCTATAACTAATGTGTTGTTGTGATTTTGATGACATGATTCCGTTAACCCTAGCCCTAGACACATGTATTGGTTATGAATTGTGTGTGCATGATATAGTATGATCATTATGTAATTGAATGAGTTTTCTTATGAACGTAATGAAAAGTTGGGTGAAAGGTTTGGTCACTTGCTATTGTGACTAAAGTGGAAGGATAGTTCTCATTTGTCGTCACATATGAGCTATAATGAAAGGATGTTTACATAGGGGTCTAGAAGAGACTAATGTGAACTTGTATGATGAAATAATATGATTACTAAAGTGAACAATTGCTTAGCACTGAAAGGGCATTTAAATGAGATGGCGGTCTCACGTTAGTAAGCCCGTCCTCCCACATGTTAGTAAGTCCAGATTCCCTAATCATCTATTGTCTCATGAGATGGAAGCCTCCACGATAGTAAGTCAAGGTTTCAAGCAATAATCTTTTTGACCCTTAACTATGTTCCCACATAGGACTCTAGCTTAGTGGATCCACCTAGATAGCTACATATGAATGGTTACACCTTTGGCAAGTTTTAACCCTTTCTTTTCGGTGTGGGAGTTAAACACTGAATTCCACGTAGCTCACATTGTCTCATGTTGGTTATTGCACTTCATTTCCTAATGTAAAATTAATTTAACAAGTTAAGTATGTAAACTCTTATTAGGGTTGTCTTGAAGGATACTACATTGGGTAAGGGAGGGTATGGGACTTCTCTTATTCATTGCACATGTGGGATCCTAAGGGATGGTCCTAGTAGTGTTCTTTTTATGATTATGACTATGATTATGATTATGTTGATAAGCTATGAGTATTATTCATATATTTAATCATGTTATGATGAATTATGTTAATATGTTGTAAGTATGAAGTGGGTTGCTTAATGTGATATTTTGCCTTGGATAGGATTATGGGGTTCTATCTTTTGCATTGCACAAGTATTTCTTGGGTGATCTATGTGTTGGGTTACTATTATGTTGACTTGGATTATTGTGCTTCTTATGTATGTATGTTGAGTTAAATTTATAAAAGCATGATTTTTGACTAAATTGTCCTTTTCTCATTCATTGATGATATTTGTGCATAGGATCCATACTTAGTACATGTGGTTTGTACAAATCCATGTTTTCACCGTTTTCCCCAAACATGTTAGGCTTGGGACATTGAGGACACTCGGTGTCATTGAAGAAGAAGACTTGGTTCTTTCTTAAGTCAATTGGTGAGTCCTCATGAGTTCTGAGGATAAAGCCACTCATCAAGCCTTATTAGCTTTGTCTATGTTTTGAGACAATTAATCCATTCTCATGTTGAAACATTCATTGTAGCCTATATGGCATATTGTAATATACTAAGGTATATGCCCAAACTATTGTGATTCATACTCTTGTAGATGGTTTATATGTGAGATGAGACTTTAGACTTTTATATGATTTGTCTTGCTAAAAGAGAAGTTTATGTACAGTTCGTATATGATGATTCTATGTAAACTCCACTGTAAAGTTTTTAATTCCTCTGAGATTTTGACCTATGATGTGATATGAAGTATGCTAAAGGATTGTCTTAGTCCTCTTGGAGGACGCCGACGCCGATTATGCCTAAGGAATACTTTTGGTCGTAACAAACTTGGTATTTGAGCATTAGGTTGAATAATCTTAGGATTGATGTCTAACTGAACCACGTCTATGTAGGGTCTTATTCATAATTGTGAAGTGCGCCACACTTATGAATGAGAGACTATGTGATGCTTGGGAACTCTCACTCTCTTGTTATTACTTAGTCGTGCCTATAAGTCTTAACTCTATCTATTCTTTTTCTTCTAATTTTTTTATTGTGATTATAGGTAATGTATACAACGAGGAACAATGCTCAAATGTCCAAAGAGGAGAATTTGAATGAGGTGGTTCCCTCTCAAGACCCTCTTATTAAGGAAGGAGCTATGTCTAACGTGGAGATAAGGTTGGCCATTCAAAGCTTGACTCAAGTGTTGGCTACTCAAGTTGCTAGGGATGCAATGGTGCAAGTGAACCCCAATGCTAATACCACCACTTCAAGGATTAGGGATTTCACAAGGATGAATCCGCTTACTTTTTATCGTTCTATGGTGGAGGAGGACCCACAAGGGTTCACTGATGAAATATTCAAAGTTCTTGATGCAATGGGTGTTTCTAATCAAGAAAAGGCGGAACTAGCCGCCTACCAACTCGAAGATATAGATCAAGTGTGGTATGAGCAATGGAAGGATGAGATGCCGGTTATAGAAGACCGGATTATTTAGGGAGCTTTCAAGACATCATTCCTTGATATTTTCTTTCCCTTTGAACTAAGGGATGGGTTATGAGGGTGAAGGAGTATAGCCTTAAGTTCACTCAACTATCAAAGCATGCTACTACTGTGGTTGCAGATTCTAGGGCCAAGATGAACAAATTTGTCATGGGGATATCCAATCTTGTCGTTAACGAATGTAGGTCTTCTATGTTAATTCCTAGCATGAACGTCTCTCATCTCATGGTTTATGCCGAACAAATTGAGTAGCAAAAGTTAAGCAAGTAGGTAGGGAGTTGAAGAAGGTGAGAACCAAAGAGGAGAATACTTCTAAAAGTAGGTTTGAGGTGCAAGACAAACCAAGGTTCAAAAGGAGGTTTACTAATCAAGGCCCTCCTGATGCTTTAATGGATAACAAGAGTAAGGTGTCTACTCCTAAGCCCCGAGAAGGGAAAGGTAGTGGTTCTTATGTTGAGAAGCCGCTTTGTTCAAAATATGGTAGACAACATGATGGTAAGTGCCTAGTTGGAACGGGTAATTTCTATGGTTGTGGAAAGAGTGGTCATATGAAGATAGATTGCCCTATGATGAAGACTCAAGGAAGGGAAAATTCTCAAGCTCAAGGAAGTGCCTCAAATACGGATACTCCTAAGAAGATTCACTTTTATGCTCTCCAATCCCGAAGTGATCAAGAGAGCTAAACGAACGTAGTCACCGGTATGTTAAAATTATTTTCCTATGATGTATATGCTTTGTTTGATCCGGGAGCTACATTGTAATTTGTGACCCCTCTTGTAGAGAATACATTTAAAATACTACCCGACATATTAGACGAACCTTTTTAGGTTTCTACCCCGGTAGGTGATTCCGTGGTGCTTAATAGAGTCTATAAAGGTTATCCTATTTCCTTGCCCAATACAGTTACATTAGTTGACTTGATAGAACTAAATATACTAGATTTTGATGTTATATTTGGTATGGATTGGTTGCATGCTTGATTTGCCTCTATTGATTGTAGGACAAGGATAGTGAAATTTCAAATTCCAAATGAACCCTTTTGTGAGAGGAAGGGAGGAAACTCAAATCATAGGATTAAGATCATCTCATGTCTAAAAGCTTGCAAATTAATTGCAAAGGGTTGTCTCTACCACATAGGAAGAGTTAGATATCATGAATCCGAGGTCCCTCCCAATGACCTTCACGGAATTCCTCCCGAATGGGAGATTGACTTTGGCATAGACTTGTTACCGGATACGCAACCCATTTCAATCCGTACTTATCGGATGGCCTTGGAATAGTTGAAGAAGCTAAAGGCTCAACTCAAGGATTTTTTAGATAAGGGCTTTATTCAATCGAGAAAATCACCGTGGGGTGCTCTCCTATTGTTTGTAAAGAAGAAGAATGGGTCATTGAGAATGTGTATCGACTATCGTCAATTAAACAAAGTCACTATAAAGAATAAGTACCCGCTCCCTAGGATTGATGACTTGTTTGATAAACTCCAAGGAGCGAGCTACTTTTCAAAGATTGACTTAAGGTGGGGTTATCATCAACTTAGAGTGAGGGAGGTTGATATTCTGAAAACGACATTCTGAACAAGACATAGTCACGTTGAATTCCTAGTGATGTCATTTGGTCAAAAAAATGCCCCGGCAACCTTCATGGACCTTATGAATCGTGTCTTTAGAAAGTATCTTGACTTGTTTGTGATTGCCTTTATTGATGACATTTTGATATACTCTAGGAGGGAAAATGATCACATAAGACACTTGAGAATACTTTGCAAGTTCTCAAGGATAACCAACATTTTTCTAAGTGTAACAAGTGTGAGTTTTGGTTGAGATGGGTTGCCTTTCTTGGTCACATTGTCTCTAGTGAAGGGGTAGAGGTTGATCCAAGGAAGAAGGAAGTGGTCAAAAGTTGTCCTAGACTGTTGAGTCCTACCAACATCTGAAGTTTTCCAGGGTTAGCCGGTTACTGTAGGAGGTTTGTTGAGGGATTCTCGTCTATTGCATCTCCATTAAAGACCTTAACCCAAAAGAAATCCAAATTTGAATGGTTGGAATCATATGAAAAGAGTTTCCAATTATTGAAAAATAGACTCACCTCCGCTCCGGTATTGACTTTACCAGAGGGTACATAAGGGTTTGTTGTTTATTGTGATGCCTCCCAAGTGGGTCTAGGATGTGTGCTCATGCAACATGGGAAAGTCATAGAATATGCCCCTAGACAACTCAAGCCACATGAGAAGAATTACCTAACTCATGACCTTGATCTTGCTTCTGTGGTATTTGGATTGAACATTTGGAGACATCATCTCGATTGGGTACATGTTGATATATTCACCAATTACAAGAGTTTACAATATGTGTTTACCCAAAAAGATTTGATCCTACGTCAAAGAAAATGGTTAGAACTTTTAAAGTACTATGACATGAGTGGCCTTTACCATCCAGAAAAGCTAATGTGGTAGCAGATGCTTTGAATAGAGTGTCCATGGGTAGTGTGACTCATGTGGTTGATGCTAAGAAGGACATAGTAAAAGAGGTTCATAGGTTGGCTCGTTTGGGTGTCCGACAAGAAGACTCTCCAAAGGGTGGTTTTTTATTCGCCACAACTCCGAATCATCTTTAGTGGTTGGGGTAAAATCCAAGTAGCAGCTTGATCCTCTTTTAATGGAGTTGAAGGAAACGATCCTTAGTAAGTCTAATGAGTCTTTCTCCCAAGGAGAAGATCGGGTGCTTAGGCACAAAAGAAGGTTGTGTGTACAAAATTTGGATGTCTTAAGGGAATTGATCATGTAAAAGGCCCATGGATACCACAAAGATGTTCCATGACTTACGAGAAACATATTGGTGGAATTGTATGAAATGAGACATAGCGGATTTTGTTGCCAAGTGTCCAAACTGCCAACAAGTCAATGCGGAGCATCAAAGGGCGGGTGGCTTGACTCAAAATATAGATATTCCTACATGGAAATGGGAGGGTATCAACATGGACTTTGTAGTAGGGTTTCCTCGTACTAGAAGACAACATGACTCGATATGGGTCATCGTGGATAGGCTAACCAAGTCCGCATATTTTCTTCCCATCAAGATCACATATTCGACGGAAGACTATGCCAAATTGTATATCAAAGAGATAGTGAAGTTACATGGAGGCTCTTTTTCCATCATTTCAGATCGAAACACTCAATTTACCTCTCATAATTGGAAAGCTTTCCAAGGTAGGATTGGTACGAAGGTGAAGCTTATTACCGCTTTTCATCCCAAGAAGGATGGTCAAGCGGAACACACTATTCACACTCTTGAGGATATGTTGAGGGAATGTGTGATCGATTTCGAAGGTAATGGGATGACCACATACCCTTGATAGAATTCTCCTACAACAACAACTACCATTCAACTATCTCTATGGCACCCTTCGAAACACTTTATGGGAGGAGGTGTAGATCCCCAGTTGGATGTTATAAGGAAGGTAAGTTTGCTTTGTTTGGTTCCTATTTGGTTTATGAAGCTCTCGAGAAGGTTCGATTTATAAGGGATAGAACAAAAGCGGCTCAAAGTCGACAAAAATCTTATGCCGACAATAGAAAGAGGGACCTTGAATTCGAAGTAGGAGACTGGATCTATTTGAAAATTTCACCCATGAAAGAGGTGATGAGGTTTGGAAAGAAGGGGAAGCTTAGTCCTCGTTATGTGGGCCCATATGAAATTTTGAAGCGAGTTGGGAGTGTTTCCTATTAGTTTAGGTTGCCAAATAAGTTGGCCGTGATTCATCCGGTATTTTATGTTTCTATGCTTAAGAAGTGTATAGGTGATCCAGTTTCCATTCTTACTCTAGAAGGCTTAGGGGTAACGGAGGACCTTTCTTATGAAGAGGTCCCGGATGAGATTTTGTATCTCCAAGTTAAAAAATTGAGGAATAAGGAGGTTGTCTTCATAAAGGTTCTATGGAGGAACCACCTTGTCGAGGGCGCAACATGGGAGGCCGAGGCCGACATAAAGTCCCACTATCCTCACATTTTCCACCTTAATCCTAGACAATATTGAGGTTAGTAGTTCCCTATATAACTACTATAAATAATATTGATCTTATCATGTCTTTCCAAATGTATGTGCATATTATAGTAGAAATTCATGCCTAAGTTGAGTTCTTTTCTTTCCATGAAACATGTTTATTATGTTGGCTTTCACTTAAGTGTGTTGTGTGCGATAAGTACTCACGGAAGATTATACTGAGCATTATTTATATTGTTTTGATAAGGAATCAACATGTCAACTTTTAATGTTCATATTGAGCTCATATTGAAATGGAGAAGGTAGTACCTCCTTATGTGATATGAAAAGTTGAGATTTTGTTATGTTATGTGTTGAAAGGATTTGACATTTCCTCCTATGATCTCTGAATCATTATGATATTTTTGGTTTGTTGGCTGCTAGTCTTGAGTCTTATCTTCCCATATAAAGGTTTAGAGTGTCGAGACAAATGTTCCAAAGGGAGGGAGTATTGACACACCCAGAAATCATATGACTTATACTAGAGCCTTATATGTTGATAACTGTAGTTTTAGACCTAAATAAGTGTAAATAACTTGGTTAAGAAGTACTGGAGCCATCGCATTAAGGAAAAGCCTTAACGTCCGGAAAGTAGCGAAATTTAACTAGTTTATGTCCCTAGGTTTGATGAAGGTTTCTGAGGGTCATATGAAGTCCAAAACTTGTCAAATTGCTTCAAATAGGTAAAACCTAGTATATAGGGTGAAATTTTCAGATCCGACCCCCCAGGGATCGCCCGAGGAGTCCACAAAGGGACCCCACATTGGACCAAGCAAGCTGGCAAGAGGCAGCAGCTTTTTTTCTTGGAGGGAACAAGTCCGCGTCGCGGGACTTGGTTCACCCAAGATAAAAAGTGAAGCACACGTCGTGGTCAGTTCACGAACTCCACTGTTAAGAAAATTAATTTTGGAAATCTTGCGGGAACAGCTCCGCGACACGGATTTGTTCCAGGACGAAAAATATAAAATTTGAGTTTGACTTCATTAAAAGGGTCAATTTAAGTGAGGGGTCTTTTGGGTATTTCATGGGGATCTTATATATTGATTTTCCTTCAGTTTTCCCTCACAATTACTCACTCAAATCAAAACCCCAAAACAAATCCCAAAAGCTCTCCCTTCTTTATACATTCTCTATCTACTCATCCGCCATTGAAGAAACTTTGATGCTTGAAGAAGAAGACCAAATCCCTCAAGTTTATACTAAATTTCGTGGCTTTATCATCTATAAGTTATGATTTCTTTCACTCTTGGGATTCCATTCCCCAAGTGGTCCTTCAAAAGATGATTTCTAGATTTCCCCAAAACAAGGAGTTTTCTCCTCACATGGGTTTTCTTTCTAAAATGAATTTGTGAATCAATTGTGATGAATTATGATGAATTAATGTTGTTTAGATATGATTTATGGCTAATTAATGAATCCTATGAGTTTTACCTTGACCCATGTCTTTCCCCCAAACCCCTAATTTCTTGGACTGATTAAGGTGAATTGTTGTGGGTGATGAACATGTCACTTGTTTACTTTGTTTCTAGTTATGTTGATACTTCATGAATTTCCTATTTCATATGTTGGTTATGAGTACTTGGGTATTGAAATATGAAGTCCCATGAAGGTCAATGAGATATGATCTTGATTCTTCTTTGATCTCAATTATGAAAGGTGAAATTACTTAGATGACAATGATGTTATAGCTAATGTGTTGTTGTAATTTTGATGACATGATTCCCTCAAACCTAACCCTATACACATGTATTTGTTATGAATTATGTGTGCATGATATAGTATCATCATGATGTGATTGAATGTAGTTTCTCATGAACGTGATGAAGGGTTGAGTGAAGGGTTTGATCACTTGCTATTATGATTAATGTGAAAAGATAGTTCTCACTTGTGGTCACCTATGAGCTATTATAATAGGATGTTTACATAGGGGTCTAGAAGAGACTAATGTGAACTGATATGGTGAAATAATATGATTAGTAAAGGGAACAATTGCTTAGCACTGAAAGGGCATGAAAATGAGATAGAGGTCTCACGTTAGTAAGTTCGGCCTCCCACATGGGTTTCCTCACGTTAGTAAGTCCGGATTCCCTAATTATGTGTTTTCTCATGAGATGGAAACCTCCACGTTAGTAAGTCATGGTTTCAAGCAACAATCTCCTGGACCCTTAACTATGTGCCTGCATAGGACTCTAGCTTAGTGGATCCACCTAGATAGTTATGTATGAATGGTTACACCTTAGGCAAGTGTTAACCCTCTATTTTCGGTGTAAAAGTAGAACACCGAATTCCATGTAGCTCACATGGTCTCATGTCGGTTATTGCACTTCTTTCCCTAATATAAAAATAAATGAACAAGTTAAGTATGTGAAATTTTATTAGGGTTGTCTTGAAAGCTACTAAATAGGGTAAGAGCGGGTATGTGACTTCTCTTATTCATTGCACATATGGGATCCTAAGGGATGGTCCTAGTAGTTTTCTTTTTATGATTATGACTATGATTATGATTATTTTAATAAGTTATGAGTATTATTTATGTATTTAATCATGTTATCATAAATTATGTGAATATGTTGTAAGTATGAAGTGGGTTGCATAATGTGATATTTAGCCTTGGATAGGATTATGGGGTTCTATCTTTGGCATTGCACAAGTATTGCTTGGATGATCTATGTGTTGGGTTACTATTATGTTGACTTGACTTATGGTGCTTCTTATACATGTATGTTGAGTTAAATTGATAAAAGCATGATTTTTGACTAAATTGTCCTTTTCTCATTCATTGATGATATTTGTGCATAGGATCCATACTTAGTACATGTGGTTTGTACTAATCCATGTTTTCTCCCTTTTCCCCAAACATTTTAGGTTTGGGCCATTGAGGAGACTCGGTGTCATTGAAGAAGAAGACTTGGTTCTTTCTTAAGTCAATTGGTGAGTCCTCATGAGTTCCGAGGATAAAGCCACTCATCAAGCCTTAATAGTTTTGTCTATGTTTTGAGACAATTATTTCAATCTCATGTTGTGACTTTCATTATAGCCTATATGGCCTATTGTAATAAACTAAGGGTTGTGCCCAAACTATTTTTATTCATACTCTTGTAGATGGTTTATATGTGAGATGAGACCTTAGACTTATATATGATTTGTTATGCTAAAAGATAAGTCTTGTACACTTCGTATTTGAGGAGTCTATGTAAACTCCATCTGTAAAAATTTTTATTCATCCAAAATTTTGACCTATGATGTGTTGTGATGTATTCTAAGGGTTTGTCTTAATAATTTTTGAGGACGAAGACGCTGGTTACGCCTATGGAATACAATTGGCCGTAAAAAATTAAGTTAGTAAATGACTTATATAAAGACCTAAACCTAAATAACCTAACCTAACTCTCATATTTCCCAAAACCCAATTGTTCTTCCTTCTCTCTTCTTTCTCTCTCTCAGAAAGAAGAACTCCATTGAAAGGATAGGTCAAGGTCTTAGGGAAGCAAAAAGGTTTTTTTTCTCCATCAAACTTCAAGGATTAACAAGGTATAATATCCTTTCACCTTTGGGATTCCTTTCCCCAAAGGGTTCTTCAAATTGATTTAAAAAAGACGAGTTCCATGTGGGTTTGTTTCTATTACAAATTTGATCTTCTAAATTGTATGGTCTATGGTTTATTTTTGTTATTATACTTAAATTATGATGTATTATGATTCAATTATGCTAGTTATTGATGAGTTAACCTAGTTTTGTAAAGTAGATCATGGAATTGACCTAAGTCCCTTACCCTAGGTTATGAACTAGTTATAAATTGACTTGTAGTGATTTAATTGACTTCATTATTATGTTAATTACTATTGTGTGATGATATTACACCCACTTTTAGGCTGAATTCGATGGTTGATGGTAAAACCTTGGATGATGGCTTGTGAAGGAGATTGGGTAAGTCTTGTGATCTCAATCCTTTACTTTAATTATGATTATGTGTGTTTAGTGATGAAGTTATATTGAAGTATACCTTATGATGAGATTGAATAGGGTTTGTATGAATTTGAATTGGAATGTCTTAATTTATGGCTTGTGAGTTTTTGTCTAGGATATAATGATATATGGATGGTGATTAATTGCCTATGTGTTCTATTATAATGTAATTATGCAAATTTGCTAACCTCAGATGTGTGAATTTTATTGAAAGGATATAATCATGCAATTCTTATTTATCTATGATATACTATATAAGGGGTATACCCTATGACCTAAACTAATCTATGATTATTAATGAAAGACATTTCAAAAAGGGATTCTAGCTTAGCTCCGATAGAACTAGAAGTGAGGAGTGTCCCTTCCCACATAGGTAAGGTAGAATCAGTATTGTACTTATGATATTGGAGACTATAATGCATGTAGCATAAAGAGGGTCCCAACTACATCTCCTAGTTCTTTAACTATGTTGCCCCATTAGGAATACTAGATAGTAGATTCATATAGATCTTCTGTTCATGTTTTGGTACTACCTTGGCAAGTAGTCCACCTTTTTTCGGTGTATGGTTCCATGACACCGGATTCCATATTAGCTCATGTTGTCTATGTCGGTTAAGACAAGATGATCCAAAAAGATAAAATGAAGTAATAAAGTGAACTCTAACTAGGATGACCTGAGGGATTTTGCTTAGTCTAGGTAGGGGTATGCCAGTCTATCTATACATTGCACTAGTTAGCCTTGAGGGAAGTCTTATAAAGATGTTACTATGTGCTTATATGCTTATAAATGTAAATGATATGAATATGTTGATCTTTCATGTTAACGACACTATATGATATTGTTTTCACTTATGAACATGTGGTGGTCTCTATTGCTAAAGTATGATTATTCTACTCTTAATGATGTTGTATATAAAGTTGGACATTTCTTATAGTCTTGTTGGGCTTAGTTGGTTGAGTGAGGTTTTGGGGACTTACTTAGTCATTGCACTAGTGGACTTAATGGGGAGTATAAGTGATGGTCTTACTTAGGTTATGAGGTTATGAACTCTTATGCATGCTTGTTGATATTATAACTTGATGATAGAGTTGTCTTAATTATGTGCTCAATTATGTTGATATGCATGTTGACTTGACTAGAGTAGGTATTGTTGGTCTTGTGATGTACATGGTCTTGACTTATGTAATATTTGTTTATTGACTTGCATTGGTTGTTGAATGTGCATAAGGTATTTCCAAAGTAACTTTGCATTTTTCTAAATAAATGTCCCTCTTCAGTATGATTTCTATGTTGCATGTGCATATGATCCTATACTTAGTACAAGTGATGTGCTAACCCCATTTTTCCCTTTTCCCCCCACATTTTATGTTCCGATGATTAAAGGGTTTGTGACCACTTTAAAGGAAGCTTGGATCATCTCTCTAAGTTAAGGTATGTCCCCTTGTTCTGAGGATGGTTCCTTTCTATCACTCTACCTATGTTACATTTTTGTAGTCTAAAGACAATTATTTCATTCATGTTGTTTCAAGATATTGTTGTAAGCCCTAAGTGGCATTTCTACATTTGTGTAAGGGCTTTACCCATATTGGTTTCAACTCTGTTTAGGTGGTTTAATATGAGGAATTCCTTTTAAGACTATATTATGTATGTTGTCAATATGTGGCATAAAGGTAGAATACTATGTAATCTTCTTATAGAGGACTCTATGTATACTCGATATGAATATATTATGTGTAAGCGAGAGGCCTAAGTAAACCTCATAAAGTACAGTAGATGAAAACTTTTATATTTTTTGCTTTTTTAACCTATGAATGTAATGATGAATGCTAAGATGCTAGTCTAAGTCCTCTCCGAGGACGACAACACCAGTTACGTCTAGGGGGTACTTCCCGGATGTGAAAGATATATTGGGTCCTCTTGATGGGGCGTATACATTGGAATCCACATTTAGCTCATGTGGTTTTATTATTGGTTATTAGTAGCTCCCACGTTTCAGTAAGGCTCTATTGCATTGACCAGATTTACAGTGCAACTAGTATTCAGTCTCAACATGTTATAAATTTGGTCATTACATCCAGTTAGCTCAACATTCAGTATATCATGTTCAGAATATTATACTTGCTTTTTCGCTTGTTTAGTTATGTTTCATTACATCTTTACTCTATCCTACATGCTCAGTACCTTTTAAGTACTGAGGCATACATGTTCTACATCTTCTCGTGATGTAGGTTCAGGTTCTCTGCATCCAAATCACACTTAGATCAATTCCCGATCTCCAGTTCAGCAGAATTTGTGGTGAGTCCTCATTCTCCAAAAACAATAGTCATAATTTTATTTTCAGTATTTTTAGTCCTCTAATTTTAGTTTTTTCTAGACTTAGCTGGGGCCTGTCCCATTATTTCTAGTCAGTTAGAGGCTATTTTCAGATAGTTAGTTTTATCTTGGTATTGAGTTAATACGTTCTTTGTATTGAACACATCAGTTTCAAATATCTCAATTATAGTATACGAGTGTTCCCCGTCTTTTCATTTTAATTATGATTCAACTTTTGCATCAATTTATCATTTAGTATGCTCATAATCATGCCAATAGGGTTAGTTTGGGATCACTTGTGGTACTAGATCCCGTATTCGCATCTCGGGGGTACCTCGGGGCGTGATAGAAAGAGCTTAATCTTAGACAAAGGTGGTGGTTAGAGTTACTCAAGGATTATGACATGAGTATTATTTACCACCCAGGTAAGACTAATTTTGTTGCTGATGCTTTAAGCAGGTTGTCTATGGGTAGTACCGCCCATGTTGAGGAAGAAAAGAGTGAGTTAGTGAAGAATGTGTATAGAATTGCACGCTTAAAGTCTGGCTAATGGATTGCACATAAGGAGGAGTGGTGATGAAGAATGAGGCTTAATAATTATCAGTATCAAATGTAAAAGAGAAGCAAGACCAGGATCCCATTTTGCTTAAATTGAAGGCAAATGTTCATAAGCAAAAAGTATTAGCTTTTGAACAAGGGGGAGATGATATATTGAGATATCATGGAAGATTGCGTGTATAAATGGTGGATGGACTCCAATAGAAGATCATGTAGGAAGCTCATTTGCTCCAAATATTCCATTCATCCGGGTCCCACAAAGATGTATCGTGTTTTTAGATAGGTTTATTGTTGGAGTAGTATGAAGAAAGGAATTCCAAAGTTTGTTGCTAAGTGTCCAAATTTCCAACAAGTTAAAGTAGAGCACCAAAGGCCCGGTGGTACGACTCAGAATATAGAATTTCTGAAATGGATGTAGGATATGATTAACATGGATTTCATCACAGGTTTACCAAATTTAGCAGGCAGTATGATTTCGTTTGGGTGATTGTGATTGAATGAACAAATCAACACACTTTTTGCTGGTGAAGACTACCCATTCAGCAAAAGATTATGCTAAGATATATATTCAAGAAGTGGTATGACTTCATGGGGTTCTAGACTCCACTATTTCAGAAAAAGGTACGCAATTTACTGCACATTTTTGGAAGTCATTTTTAGAATAATTTAGGTTCAAGGGTGAACTTGAGTAGTGCTTTTCATCCTCCGACTGATGGTAAAGCAGAGCGCACCATTCAGATTATAGAGGATATGTTTAGGTCATGTGTGATCAATTTCAAAGGTAATTGGGATGATCACCTTCCTCTCATCGAGTTTGCTTACAACAATAGTTACCACTCGAGCATCCAAATGGCTCCATATGAAGCTCTTTGTGCGACAATATGCATATCTCATATTGGATGCTTTGAAGTTGGTGAATTTGGGTTAATAAGACTTGATTTAGTTAATCTAGCTATGGACATAGTGAAAGTGATTCAAGAGAGGATGAAAATGGCGTAGAGTTGTCAGAAGTCCTACACTAATGTTAGAAGAAGAGAGTTAGAGTTTGAAGTGGATGATTGAGTATACTTGAAAGTTTCACCCATGAAGGGAATTATGAGGTTTGGTAAAAAGGGGAATCTTAGTCCCTGGTATATTGGCCCTTAGAGAATATTGAAGAGGATCGACAATGTAGCTTAAGAGTTACAGCTGCCTTAAGAGTTAGCTATGGTTCATCCGATTTTCCACGTCTCCATGTTGAAGAAGTGCATGGGTGATCCATTATTGATCATACAAATAAAATTATTGGGATCAAGGATAGCTTATCTTATGAAGAGATTCCGGTTCAGGTTCTAGATCGCCAAGTTCGTAGGTTGAGGACAAAAGAGGCATCATCAGTCAAAGTTCCATGAAGGAATCAGTTCGTTGAGGAAGCTACTTGGGAAGCTGAAGAGGATATGAAGAAGATATATCCACATATCTTCGCATCTTGAGAAATTACAAATCAACATCTAATTTTCTACATGGTGCTCTTTAAATTTTAAGTTAGCATGTTGTATTGACTTTGCTTGTGGGTGCTTGAACTGAGAGTTGCATGTTACACCTTAGCCTAGTAAGAGTAATCTCATTCGAGGACGAATATTTCCAAAGAGGAGATATTGTAACATATTTCAATTTGAAATATCTTGAAAGAATCTAAGAACAGGAAATAGTCATTTTTTAAAATAATGAAAATCTAGAAATTTGGTTAAGTTTGAAAAAAGTGAGTTTTTGGTCAACTTGAAACGACTATAACTTCTAGCTCAAAAATATGTAGAGGTACTTCCATATATGGTAGGAAATCTCTTGGAACAACTTTCCAATGCCGCCTAGTTTGCGCTATTCCGAGTTTGTATGAGTAAGTTATGACCTTTGGAAGTTGAGTTGTTTGATTAAGGGATTGACCAATTTGGATTTTACAAGGTTAGTTTGGTATTTTTTGTAACCAATTAATTTAATTCCTTTTTAGTAAATTAACCGGGGTCAAAACTTAGTTAGTTTAGTTTACGCTTTTGAAAAATAGACTTAGATTTTTTGAGAAAGAGCGCAATAAAAAGGAGAAGAGTAAAAGCAAGATTTGCCAAGAACGATCAAATTTGGTTGTGAATTTCGCCAAGGAATTGATCCTACAAGGTATGTGAGTCTTTACAAGAGTTGGGTTCGTTAACCCACACACCAAATAGGTTTAATTCAACGAAATTTTTCCTACAAGAGAAAGAAAGTTGATGTTTTTGTTATGTATTCTTAAATTTGAATGTTGTTCTTGAATTGGCCTGAACTGAAGAGATTCTGAGATCTTTGAGTTTGACCTTTAGACTTGTTTTGAGTTAGGTTCTTGAGTACATATATTGGGTATCAGAATCTAAAAGGAGTTTGAGAAAAATAGTCGAGTTTAGGCAAATTGGGGCTACAAAAAGACGAAGAGAAGAATTGGACGAGGAACAAGTACTAGGTCCGCATAGCGGTACCTTTTACCTTAACGAGCAAAACTTTTCTCTGCGTCGCGGTTATGATGCGAACTGCTCTGTCTCAAAATTTTAGCATTTATTGAAAAACATCTTTGTGTCGCGGGCTTGTTCCAAGACGGTGATTTCGTAACTTTTCCTAGGTTTCGCTTTTAAAAATCATTCCTACACATAATCAGATCCTTCCTATCATAAATCACAATCCTTGAATACATAATTCAATTCAAGGAGATTTAAGAGTCAAGTTTAGAAGTTAAGAAACAAGTCAAGAAAAGTTTACAAAGTTTTCAAAAGCCTTTCACAAACGTTTTTACTTTGTTATAGGACTTAATGTTCAAGTTAAGAAAAGAGTAAATATTTGAAGTTCATTTCTTCAAAGAAGTATATGGGAACTAAGTATTCCCAGGAAGTTTTAAAATGTTTTCACACTTGAGAAAGAAAGGGAACATTGATTCCAAGAGAGCTTTTAAGCTAATTTTTGAGTAATTATCTCAAACCAGAGAAATATTTTTATTTTTACAAACACATGAGCTAAGTATATTGTGGGTGTAGTATTGAGCACCGATATGGGGATGCGAGTGTGTATTAACTCAAGTCTCCATAAACCATATAGTCATCATGAGTAGTAAATGATCATACTTTTTAGATGACTCCTTAAGATGCTTTTAGCATAACCTAGTGGATCTAATAAATTAAATATTTCTCTATGATAGCAAAGTATAGGACAGTTCTGGCAGCGTGGGCAAGATGATGTATTACCACTTAGGCTAATAGTGGTGGTTGTCGGCTTGAGAATCTCCCAAAAAAACTATATTACTTTGTTATATGAGTAAAATTGAGTTTTTTATTGCATTTTCTTTATCAAACTAAGTCGCTTTTACTGTTTTATAATGCTTTTCCTATATTGCATGTGTTTCATTGGGTTATATTGAGTTAAGTCATTCATGAGTTGAGCAAGGACAAGGTAAGTGTTCCTTTGAGAATCTTTTCAATCCTATGTTATGTGTAGCCATCCAACTTACATACTTGTGCATTAAATGTACTGATGTCAGTTGGACTGCATCGCATTATGATGCAGACGCAGGTAACATGGATCAGGATCCAGTGTCTCGTTGATCAGGTTCACCACTCATAGTTAATAGGTGTACCTTCTTGCTTTCGGAGGTCTCCTTTTTACATTGCTTTCTAGTTTCAATTGCCAGGATGATGGGGGTCTTTTTCCGACATCCCTATTTGTTTAAGAGGCTTCATTGACAGTTAGTAGTTCAATAATCTTTACATTACCATTTCATATGTTAAGACTTGAGTTGCCATTTTAGCCAAGTTGAATGTTTGACTTTTTAAGCATTCTCAGTATTTTATTATTCAAGTGAGTATAGTGATATTGATCATTATAAATATGTATAGAGTCTTCTGTTGAGTAAGTAAGCTAGGCCAAGGGTTCACTTGAGGCCAACAATGGTTTTCAAGTGTTGGTCCTGCCCAAGGACCAGGTTATAGGCTGGGGGTGTGACACTTTATTCATGGAATTTCTTATTATTGTGTACGTGCATAAGGTACACAATTGATCTTACTAAGAAAAAGCATTAGAAGTAAAAAAGAGACCTGCCTTTAATTATAGCCAATGGGGGTTGGATGCTTTGTATAAATCAGCTCAGTATTTTCATTATTGCCAACTTACATCTGTTACTTTCAAAAAGTTGCTTTCTCAGAGCTGTAGTGAAATTGTCAGCAGTTTGATCTTTAGTCCTACAACATTGCATACAAATGTTCCCTTTTTCGACATTGTCTCTCAAAACGTGATGTCTCACATCAATGTGCTTGGTCTTTTTATGTTGAACTTGAATCTTCCCGATATTGACAACACATGTATTATCACACAGAGCGTAATGGTGTGAGTGAGTACTCCAAAGTCTTCAAATTGTTATTTTATCTAGAGTAACTGACATAAAAAGATGTAGTTGCTACATATTCTCCTTCAGATGTAGAGAGATCCACTGAATTTTGTTTCTTAGTTCCCCAGGATATGAGTGAGGATCCTAGAAAGTGAGACATTCCTGAGGTGCTCTTTCTGTCCACTTGATACCCTACATAATTTGTATCTGCATATCCCACCAGTTCAAAGGAGTCTCCTACTGGATAAAAAAGGAACATGCCCTTTGTCTTCTTTAGATACCTTAGAATCTGTCTGTCTGCCTTCAAATATGACTCCTTGGGACAAGCTTGAAATCTAGCTCACATAACTACACTAAACACAATGTCAGGCCTACTTGTTGTCAACTAAAACAATGATATAATAATCCGTCTGCAAATAGTTTCATTTACCATAGGACTAGAATCATGTACTCCCAATTTGGAGTTTGTACCCATGAGATTATTAATGGGCTTAGCATCCATCATTTGAAATTTCTTCAGCAACTCCTTAATGTAATTTACTTAGAAAATTGAGATAACCTTTCAGTTTTCTTGATATGCAACCAAGGAAAAAGCTCAATCCCCCCCCCCTCTCATATTTATTTCAAATGCACTTGCCATTACTGAGGAAAATTCCTCACACAAGCCTTCAGAACTTCCTCCAAAGATATTATTATCAAAATACTACTAAACGAGGAGTAGTTCCTTGCCTCTTGTCTTTAAGAAAAGAGTGTTGTATATTTTTCCTCTTTTAAAACCATTTATCCAATTTAAGCACATGATTTTGATAATCAACATCCTCAAAAATAGGGGGTTGCTTAACATAAAGTTCTTCATTCAAGTAGCCATTAAAAAATACACCTTTTAAAACCATTTGGAACAACTTAAATTCCTGAACCACCAACCTTGATTTGGTTCTTGTAATGATTCCATTCTCATCAAACTTGTTTCTAAACACCTATCTTGTCCCTGTGACAGTTTTGTCAAGGAACTTGGTACCAGGTGCCACACTTTACTTTGCTCAAATTGATTAAGTTCCTCTTGCATAGAATTTACCCAATAAACATCTTTCAAGGTTTCCTTGTTGTTTTGGGCTCAACATTAGATATGAATGTTGAGAATGCCACCAGATTTCTAGTTTTAGATCTGGTATGCATTCCATAATTCAATGGAGAAATGACGTTATCAAGAAGATGAGACGACTAGTGTTTCCACCATGGCTTAGCATTCAGGGTTGAGGTTGATCAAATTGCTTAACTTTATCTTCAGAATAATCATTCCCTGGTTGAGATGAATTCTCACGTTCAGCATTGTCAGATAAACGAGGTGCCTTAACAAGCTCATCATTTTCACCGACTTCTTCAGTTAGCACATGTTGAACACTAGTAAGGTTTTGACATCCTTCAACTTGTGACTCATTCACTCTCTCTGAATCTAAAGAAGTTTTTCCATCTCATCATCATCTTTATTCTTTAAAATTTGTGAGATCACCGATTTCATCAAAAATCACATGAACACTTTCTTCAATGCCCAATGTTCTCTTATTGTAAATTCTATAAGCTTTACTTGAAGAGGAATAACATACAAATGCTACTTCATCACTCATAGGGTCAAATTTTCCTACATCATCCTTCCCATTTTTTAACACAATACATTTGCACACAAAAGCCTGTAGATAACTCAGTTTAGGCTTTTTGTTGTTGAATAACTCATAAGGAGTTTTGTTGACCCAATCAAACACCTTGGTCACATAAAAAACAGTGTTGGCTGCTTCAGCTCAAAAGTAATTAAGAAGATTCGAGTCTATGAGCATGGTTCTTGCAATTACAACCAGAGTTCTGTTCTTCTTGTCAACAACACCATTTTGCTGAGGCGTTCTAGGAGCTGAGAAGTTATGATAAATTCCTTTTTTCAGCACAAAAATAGTAAACTTTGCATTTTCAAACTCAGTTCCATGCCCGATCCCTACAATTTGCAGTCATCTTTGTCTGAATCATTTGAAAAAAATCATTGAAAAAAATTAGAACCACACTATATGTCACAGTCCAAGTGAACCTTCAATAATCATCCACAAAAACCCGAATATACTTCTTTCCACCTCTACTTTGAATTTTCACAGGCCCACAGAGATCTATGTAAATTAGCTCATGAGGTCTTGATGAACTCACTTGCTTCTTTGATTTGAATGATTATATGGTCTATTTTCCTTTGACACATTTATCACACACCTTGTCATCGGTGAATTTCAATTTGTGTAAGCCATGAAGAAAGTCCCTGGATACAAGTTTGTTTAACAAAAATGAGCTAACATGACAAAGTATTCTCTGCCACAACTTAGCATTTTAACTTTGCGGACTCAAATAGGTTAGATTATCTCCTCGAGTAGTGTCTAGGTCAGCCACATGCATATTCTTGCGACTTCTAGCCATTAAAATCACTTCTTTTGGTGCCAAGTAGGTACCAATGAACTTTTCTAATAGAAATCTAACTTCATAGCCTTTATTGCATATTTGATACACACAAAGAAGACTATATTTCAGACTATTCACAGAGTACACGTTCTGATCTTAGGTGTATTTATGCGCCTAATAACCAATTTATCCCATATATATAGCTAAGTTTGAGAGCAATTTCTTACTCGGAACTGAAATTTTTTAGTATTTTGATGTCGTTTCCTCTAACCAATATGATTAGATGTTTCAGGTGAAAAGCAAAGAAGAATGAGCTAAAAAGGGGCATCTCGATGAAGGTAAGAAATAGAAGACGAAGTATCTAAGGAGAATGACCAAGAAGCTGGAAAATACACTATGATGGAGGAGCTCTACGTCGGGGAGATGAACCTTGCATGCAGAAAAAGAATTCCACTTAACAGTGGAGTGCGCATCAGGAGCGTATCGCGGAGACGATAATTTTGAGTACAAATCAGGGTGAGGGAACAAGTACCTAGACACCAGAATTGTGATGTGTTTAATTTCAGACTATAAATAGTGTAGTTATGTTATTTTATCATGATCCAATTTCTAAAAAGATGGGAGAACATCGACTTGGGCAATTTTGTTAAAACTTTCTAGGGATTTTCTTCTCCTCCTTCATTTTGTAAACCATTTTATGACCCTTTAACATTATTTGATGATATTTTTTTCTATGACTAGATAAATACTCTTATTCTAGGATTCTAGCTACAATTAATAGGGTAATAGTATTTTTTTCTAGTAAGAGATGAGTTTTCTTGTGATTTATGGTTATATTCTTCGTTAACTATTTTAATGACTCATCAACATTAAAAGAAACTCATTTTACACTCTTGAATGCGGAAGATGAATAGAGGGATATACCAAAGATTGTGAGAAGCGTGTTGATTCTAGGGTAAAGTTTAGACTCTTTCGCTTATAAGATAGTCTTATACCTATATACTGCTCTTTATTGATATGCAAGATGATAGCTTAATGTTGGTTCATGCCTATTCCCGCTCAATGATGTAGTTAGGTTGTCGATGGTGGTAGGTGATTAGAGGTCGAGAGATAATGATCGTAATATGAACCTTGAAAATCCATAATGAGGTTAACCTGTTGAATGCTAGGATAAATTAATATTATGCCTGAAATCGATTTATGCTACAACCCCGAAATACTTTCGCAAATTGTGAAATTCTTTTTTGAAACTGTTTGATTATACTAATTAATTTTTTAGATTGTTTAACTTAGTAGATATAAACAAATTTCTAAAATTTTATGTCCCATAATTAATATATTTTAGACATAATATACTTGTTATTTGTTGATTTGAAGTCCTTTGGGTTTGATAATCTAGCTTGAAAGAGTTGATATGCTACTTGAGTGACTACGTGCAATTGTGTGTGCTCTTGACTGCAAGAAGTTTGTGGCGCCGCTGTTAAGGACTTTAAAATCAATAGATATCTAATTTTAGAGTGTCTAAATTATCTATACAAGTGTTGACAAATATATCTTGGCTCTTCATTTCGCATAGTCTGTTAGGTTTGACGACCAGGACTTAGTAAAGCCTCTAACCGAAGCAGAGATATTTGTTCGTTACCGAAGAAGGAAAACAAGTCTCACTTATCATGTTTCTCTTGTGGCTAGTGAACTAGAAAATTTAGAAGAAAGGGAGGATCAAGACCTAGCTATAGTGATGGCAGAAATGAAAGTGATAGATGTGGCAATCCCACAAACCACCAATGTTACCTTAATTATTGAGAAACCTAAAGCTGGTGGTAGGTTTGAATTGAAGTAGAACATGATGCAACTACTGCACAGAAATGGGCAGTCCGCTGGTCTATCTTATGAGGACCCCCCATGAGTGCATAATTAGAATTTCCTCGAGATCAGGGACACGTACACCCTAACTGGAGTGAATTTCGATTAAGTGAGGCTCACATTATTCCCCTTTTCTCTTATAGGGGAAGCAAAAAGATGGCTGAACTTTGAGCTTGAAAATTCCATAACAACCTGGGATGATCTTGCCCAGAAGTTCTTGCTTAGGTTTTTTCTGTCCAGGAAAACAACCAAGCTGAGAAATAAAATATTAAGCTTTTGACAGAATGAAGGGCAAAAATCATACCAAGATTGGGATAGGTTTAAGTCTCCGTTGTTAAGTTGTCCACATCATGATCAAGCTAACAAAGTGTCAGTCCATACTTTCATTGAAGGGTTGGAACCAAACACGAAAATTTTAGTTGATTCTGTTGCAGGTCGACAAGCTTTTGAGAAGATATGTTAAGATGATTACATTGCCTGATAGAATTTCACAGTGTAACCCCGAGTGGGATGGAGGAGGAGCTAAAATAGTCGTAAAGAAGACTGCGGAAGTGTTGAATTGGATGTAGTGACAGGTTAAACTTCACAGATTTCATAAATGCATAATATGATGACTAATCATTTTAGCAATGTAACTAGGGCAATAGCAAGCTCAATTAATATCAACAACCACAAGCTTGGCGTGAAGTATGTGGAGGTGCTGATCCTAGTGCTGGTGTATGTGGAGCAAACCCAGAATCTATTCATTTTGTAGGTAATGCTCAACGGGGACGAAATCACCAAAACTATGGAAATACTTACAACCCAAGCTGGCGAAATCACCCAAACTTTTCATCGAGTGATGGACAACATTACAATCAGCAAATCCATTAAAATCAACAAAACAATGGAAACAAACAAAGTCATGTTAATCAGTAGGCTGCCAAGCAAGGTGATATGAGAGTGGAGGACATGGTAAAACAAATAACGGCTGATTAAGATAAATTGGCAGCAGATTTTTGAAACAATCAACTGGTGACTCAAAACTTTTAGAAGCCGTTTGGGCAGTTTGTTAGTGCTCGAAATTCCCAACCACAAGGGGGTTTGCATGGAAATACTAATACAAACCCAAAACAAGTAAATATTGTGAGTACTCGGAGTTGTCATCCATTGGAGGAGTTAATGGAAAAGTCAAAGGCTGCTGAAGAAAAAAGAAGAAAGATAAATGAACTGGAACCAAGTGAGCAAAGGGTGAATGAGAAACAAAAAGAAAAACCACCTCCTCCATTCCAAAAGAAAATCAAAAAGAAAAAGGAGGATAAATGTTTCAGTAAGTTTACTAAAACAAGTATGTGTTAACATGCCTTTGATTGATGTGTTTCAGGGAATTCCTAAGTATGCCAAAAGTGTGAAAGATATGGTAGCCAACAAGAGTAGATTGGTTAAGTATTCAATGGTGGCACTCACACAAGAGTGCGGTTCCTGGATCCATAATAGGCTCCCAACTAAGTTGAAAGATCTATGGAGTTTTCAGTGTAAATAAAAGTTTGTAAGTGTATTAAGGCAAGAGGATTGTGCGATCTGGGCGCAAGTATTAACTTTATGCCTATGCCCATGTTTGTCAAGTTGGGACTAAGAAATCCCAAGTCCACAACCATTATGGTGTAGTTAGTTGGGTGGAAATTCTAGATGATGTTATTGAAGATGTCTTGGTTCAAGTGGGAACTCGAATTTTCTCCGTACACATTGTTATTTTGGATTTTGATCCATAACCAGAGGTCCCATTTATTCATAGCAATCGGAGGTGCATTAATTGATGCAGAAGCTTATAGACTAACAATGAGGGCTCATGACAAGGTCGAGGTAATTGATGTTTACAAGGAAATGAAGTTGCCTGAAATATATAAGGAGTTATCATCAATTATAACCATTGATGCCGAAATGACAACTATGTTGAAGCGCAATACCCTTAAGAGAAAGTATTGATTGGCCAAGACATTGAGGGAGATGCTGAAGCCCAAGAGTTGGTCTACGTTCTAGATGTACTGATGTGAGTATGCTTTGCAAGTTTGTGGATCCATTAAACAAAGTCTTGGGACCACTTCCCAAGTCATCAATTAAGGAAGCACCAAAGTTGTAATTGAAGTCTCTCCCTTCTCATCTCAAGTATGCATTCTTAGGTGTCAATGAATCTTTACATATAATTCTTTCTTCCGATTTGTCAAAATTGAACGTTGAGGCATCTTTGAAACTATTAAGGAAGAGGAACAAGTCAATAGGCTAGCAGATTGCTGGAATATATGGCATCATCCCAACTTTATGCATGCACATATGTATGGAGGAGGGCTACAAGTCAAGTGTACAACCTTAGCATAGGCTAAACCCAGTGATGAAAGATGTGATGCAAGGAGGTGATTAAATGGCTAGATCTGGGTATTGTATATTTGATTTTAGACAGCAAGTGGGTCAATCCAGTTCAATGTGTTCCTAAAAAAAGAGGCATAATATTGATCACTAATGAAAAAATGAGTTTATTCCAACTAGGACAGAAATAGGGTGGCGAATATTAATGTATTACAGAAAATTGACTAAGGCCAGCAGAAAGGCGCTACCCGGTTTCTTTTATTGATCATATGTTGGACAAGTTAGCTGGGAAAGAATATTATTGTTTCATGGATAACTATTCAGGATACAACCACATTGTGAATGCACCAGAGGACCAGGAGAAAACTACAGTAATTGTTCGTATAGGACATATGCTTTCAAGAGAATGTTATTTGAGCTATGCAATACTCCATCCACCTTCCAAAGATGCATGATGGATATCTTTCATGATATGGTTGAAGATTTTGTGGAGATATTTGTGGATGACTTCTCAGTATTTGGGTAGTCTTTTGACTGGTGTTTGGAGAATTTAGATATAGTGCTGGCTAGATGCGAGGAAACTAATTTCGTGCTAAAATGGGAAAAATGTCATTTCCTAGTGAAGAAAATCGTGCAAAGTAGAAGTCATTGAAAAGCTACCTCCCCTAATCTCTGTTGAAAGGTGAGCAGCTTTTTGGGTCATGATGGTTTCTACAAGAGATTCATCAAGGATTTTTATAAGACTATAAGACCCATGTGCAGTGTCCTAGAGAAGGAGATCAAATTCATATTTGATTAGCAATGCATTCAAGCATTTGAAGCATTGAAAAAAAGGTGATAGAAGCTCCAATCCTAGCTTCCCCAAATTGGGAGCTTCCCTTTGAGCTGATGTGTAATGCAAGTGATGTGGCTGTTTGATAAGTGTTAGGGCAAAGGAAAGAGAAGGTGTTTCATTCAATATATTGTGCAAGCGAAACACTAGATGCTTCCCAAACCAACTACACCGTGACTTAAAAAGAAATCTAGCCTTGTTCAATGCTTTTGACAAATTGAGATCTTACCTGGTAGGGACTAAAGTTGTTGTTTAAACTGACCATGCAGCTACCAGACACTTTTTCAATAAAAAGGATGAAAGTCGCGGTTAATCAGGTGGATTCTATTACTACAAGAGTTTGACATAGAGATCAAGGACCGAAGAGGTTCATAAAATTTAATTGCAGATCACTTATCTTGTTGGAGAGTTCATCACATGTGGCAGAGAAAGGTTAGATTCGAGAAGAGTTTCCTGATGAAAAGCTAGTGCTAGAGGTGATCGATCTACAATGGTATGCGAATATTGTTAATTTTTTGGTGAGCGGTTTGTTCCCACAAGGTGTAACCATACATCAAAAGAAGAGGTTGATTTATGATGCTTATTTCTACATAAGGGGTGAACCTTATATCTTCAAGTAAGGGCCAGAAAAAATGACGAGGAGGTGTGTGCCTAAATCTGAGATTAGACAAATAATGGATAGTTACCACTCGTCTACATATGGGGGTCATGATGGAGGTGAGCGCACTACACATAAGGTTCTCCAGTATGGCTTTTTCTGGCCTTCTTTGTTAAAAATTGTGATCAATTTCATAGGATGGGGTCTATTTCCAAAAGACATGAGATGCCATAGCATAACATCTTGAAGGTTGAAATATTTGATGTTTGGGGATCGACTTCATGGACCATTCCCTCCATCGAATGGAAATAAATTCATACTTGTTGATGTATACAATGTGTCAAAGTGGGTTGACGCAGTAGTTTTTTCAACTAAAGATGCTAAAGTGGTGCTGAAGTTTCTAAAAAAGCACATCTTTACTCGGTTTGGAACTCCTAGAGAAATAATCAGTGAATGAGGGACACACATCATAAATCAATTTGGTGAAGAATATCTTAGATAAATATGGAGTCAGGCACAAGGTGGCTACAACATACCACCCTCTAACCAGTGGCCAAGTAGAAGTGTCAAATCGAGAAGAAGTAGATTCTACATAAAACAATGAATGCCCAAAGGAAAAATTGGTCAATTAAGCTCGATGATGCATTATGGGCGTACATAACTGCTTATAAGACTCCAATAGGGACTTCTTCCTATCACTTGGTATTTGGTAAAGTGTCTCACCTTCGAGTTGAATTAGAACATCAGGCTTACTGGGTAGCCAAGAAGTTGAACCTGGATCCAAAACTAGCCGGAAGAAAAAGGATGGGTTAGCCACATGAATTTGAGGAATTGAGGCTCCATGTCTGTGAAAATGCTACGCTCTATAAGGAGAATACTAAATGATGGCAGAATAAGCATATTGTGCCTTGATTTTTTAAGATTGGGAAAAATGTATTATTGTTGAACTCTATATTGAGGTTGTTTCCAGGTAAGTTTATTCAAAATGGAGCGGACCATTTGAGGTGCTGCGCATGACCGACCATGGTGTTGTAGAGTTATGGAAAGGAGGTAATCAATCCACGTTAATCATGAATGGACAGATGGTGAAGCATTATTTCGGAGCAGAAATGGATCAAGAAGAAGTGATTTTAGAGTTGAGCAATCAATGAGAGGGAGCTAATACGAACCGCGACGTCAAATTATGCACTACTCGAGAGGCAACCCGAGACATTATATTTTAGAAAATATTTTCATTATATTATGTTTGAATAGGTTAGTTTGGTTTAATTTTAGTGATAGGTTATTTCATTTATCTTAAAAGTTGTAATTTGTAATTCAAAAAAATAAGGGAATTTTGTGTGAGGTTACAGTGGAGTCCACAACCTCAATGCACCGCAGACTTGTTTTTGCAATAGGATACCCCAAGTGAAGATGAAAATTCTAAGTCATGTTCGTGATAGCTCCATGTCATGAACTTTTTGATGAGAATTATGAAGATTATATAAGGGATTACTAATGTAGTCCGCAACAGGAGCGCGTCGTAGATTTGTTTCCACTACACCTAAGTTTCACCGTGTGACTATGCAAAGTTCACAAGGCATGTCCACGACATTTGTGTGTGATGGACCTGGTAAGATTTGGGTTATTTTTATTAAAAAGAGTCGGGTTTTACCCGGATCATATGGTAAAACCCAACCCCAAATCTGTCTCTTAAATCCTATTTTCTCTTTTAAATTTCTTTGTTCTCCTTTCCTTTTCAACTCTAGCTCTTCCTGAGAATAAATTCGTGTCACGAAGTGGGAATTTCTTGCCAAGTTCATCACTTTTTGTGGATCTAAGCACGATGGTATTCATGTGGGTGTGTAAGTTATTCTAGTATGTTGAAATTGTTGTTCTTAGTTGTTTTCTGCTTATTTACTTCTATTATGGTGGTAAAATTTGTTGGAATTGATTTGGTTGATCATATCAAGGAAGACTTTGTATGGGTAAATTAAAAATTAGGGTTTGTAAATTCTCGAGTGGAAAATAGGCTATGAGGAAATGATTGGAGTAGAAGAATGATTGTTGATTCAAATTCTTGAGTAGAATCGAAGTAGTAACGGTTTATATGCATAAAATGTGATGAATTTTGAGAATACTTTGCTTAAAATAACTTTGGGAAGTTTGAGTAACGCCTTCTTGGTTATAGTTTTTCTCGAAAATAGGTGTGGGGTGATCTTTCATAGTTGGATCTCATTAACAGATGTGATGGTTGCCTGATTGCAGGACAACATGTCTAGCACACAAAGATCTAGCAAAGCGGTCGCGTCTCGCTACCGTAAGAGAGTAACGACAGGGACAACCATTCCCAAACAGTCACGGTCCAAGAGGGCAGACTCAAAGGTACGGGGCTAAGGCAGGCAAGAAGTGGTATAAATCGCACACCAAAGCCAAGTACTTCTCGAATGTGATACCTGATGACGTCCAATTAAAGAGGGAGTTCCCTCGCATTATGCACCGCCTACAAGAGTTAAGAATGAGATTCATCTTTCAGGAGCAAATAGAGTGCAATGTTAGTATGGTGCGGGATTTTATGCAAATTGGAAACCCGATGCGTGTTCTCACTTTGAACATCGTGTGGCGTGGGCGTCCCTCTAAACCCTCTAATATCAATCAAATATTTGGTAACGTCCTTCTGATTTCCTAACGAGATTAAATATCATCCCTCCTTATCAGCATATTTAACAAACTCTTTGTGGAACACAATCCACGGCGAAGTGGACTACGCATGGACACCGGGGCTATCATCAATCATATCCTTTTGCTCATATGAATTGTGAAGCATGGGTGTGGCTAAAAATTGTAATGAATTGCTTCATACTAGGGTTGCAATACACTAAAGTGACAAGAGACCGCATTTTCTTGGACATGCTATGATGAAGAATGTCCCTAAGTGTTGAAATCTTCCATTAGAAAGGAAATAGCACATCGAGGTTGAAGGTACGCGTTTGGGAGACTAATCACTAATTTCTGCAGGCGAGCTGGAGTTCCAGAGGAGAGTGTGGACTACATGGAACCTTTGTTCACCACACACAGAGATGTCAGAAAGATAAAGGGACCGAAGAACATGCATAGACCCACCCTCACTACAACAAAATGCAATAAGAGGGAAGAACTTATTATTGCACATATGTTCAGACTCGAAATGCTATGCCATAGAAATGGATACCGAGCTTTAACTTAGGAGTAGTTTGACGAAATTGGAAATGCAGTACCAAATAAATGAACTTGCTAAGGCACTGTTGGAACTCGTACCTACATTTGTGGAGCCAGTATAGGACGATGTCCCTACTATTGAGGAGATGTAGAGGAGGGTGACCTTTTAGCTATTAACGGCACCAGTGGTGATGCCGACATAAATGAATGATCAGGGAAGTACGCCCACCCTACTTTGTTTTCGTTTGATGTATGTCACACTAGGATAGTGTTTCATTTTTAAGTGTCGGATGGGAGTACTATATTTGTGTAAATAGTTTTGTTTTGTTTTTGCTATTTTGTTTCGGGCTCCTTGGAAGTTGTTTTTAGGTTCTTTGTCCATGGACAGTCCCATTGAACAATATAAATAAAGATTTTGTTTCTTAGGATTGAGTTAGTGTCATAGTTTAGTAAAGTCGCCTTACGATATATGGATGACGACCGTCATAAGGGAAGTTTTTGTCATTTGGGTCTGTGAGGTTGTCTTTTGGCTATGGCTATGCATTTGCTTTGAGTTAGACTGAAAGTTGAAAACATTGGATGACTTTGTGTTGGGACATCTAGGCTCTTTTATGTGACTCTAAATGGTGTAAGCTTAAAATGAATTTGTGTAAGTGATTGGGATGTAGTATGTAGTGATCAGTTTTGAGTTGAATATGTGTCAGGTGTGTAACATTTGTGTATTTCTTGCTACTAATTGAGGTCCAAAACTTTCCTGGTGTGTTTTGCATACCGAAAAAGAGTGTAAAGAGTTCATGAAGTGATATCAACATTTCTTTGATAGCCCTGATTGTGCTTTTATGTACCCACCTTGATGTATATCCTTAGCTAACCCCTTAGAGACTTGAACTTATTATTTTGTAGCCTAGTTTGAAGCTAATGTCCATTCCTTGTCTGGCCTATCAATTTGATCCAAAAGATTCTAAGCTCTTTGTGTGAACAATAGTGAGGGAAAAGAAATTTGAGTGGAAAGCTCCAACATAAGTCTTGCTCGTATAAAAAATAAAAATGAGGAATGAATTTAGAATAAAAATGGTGCGAAGAAGTGAATTTTACGTTCCTAACAACCAAGGGCCAAATGGTTCCAAGAAAAAGGGCATAAGAAGGACGTTATTAATAAAGGTCCAAATATGAAGTTTGACTTGTATTAAAGCGCTTGGGAATGAAGTCACTATATATATCCAAAAACTGGTTCCTACATATCCCCTAGCCTACGTTACAACCCCTTGAAAGACCTCATTGATTTTGAACTTCCGAGCTCTCAAAAGTAGTTATGTAGTATAGTAAGGGCACGCCTATGGTTCGTTGGTTGTGGCATGTGAATTCATTCAAGAGTGCGAGCGGAATTTTCTTTCTGCACCCATTATTGTATGAAGTTTATGTATGAGTAAATCAAGGTGTTCATTTCTGGTGGGGACACATGCATAATGTGCTCTAATAATTGATATATCTGTGGATCCAAAAGTTTGCATAAGTTTGATGTGTCATAAGAGTATTCTTGAGGCTAGATTGTCTTGCTCGAGTTGCCCCAATGAATGCATAGTTTTTCCATGTTATTCTGAAGATATGGTAGTTGTTGTGTCCAAAGATGGAATGCCATTAGAGGGAAGTGTAGTAGAGTCATCATAAGTTTTAAGTGCGAGGTGGTGATCTTAGGCATACTTATGTGCCTAATATCCAATTTATCCCATTTATATAGCTAACTTGGAGAGCATTTCCTTAGTCGGAATTGAAATATCAGAGTCTTATGATGTTGTTTCCTCTAACCAATATGATTAGATGTTTCAGGGTGAAAAGAAAAGAAGAATTAGCTAAAAAGGGGCACCTAAACGAAGGTAGGAAAATAGAAGACGAAGTTGCTGAGGAGAATAGCCATGAACCTGGAAGATATATTAGGATGGAGCAGTTCCGCGTTGCGGAGTTGAATCATTCATGCAGAAAAAGAATACAACTTAACAGTGGAGTGCTTTTCGCGGAGACGATATTTTGAGTATAATTTGGGGCGAGGGAACAGGTCCGCATCACGCACCCGGACCTGTACACCAGAATTATGCCACATGTTTTATTTAAGACATAAATAGTCTAGTTGTGTTATTTTATCATGAGCCAATTTTTAAAAGGACGGGAGAACATTGATTTCGGCGATTTTGCAAATGCTTTCTAGGGATTTTCTTCTACTCCTTCATTTTGGTAAACCCTTTTACGATCCATGTACATTATTTGATGATAGTTTGTTTTTAAGTAGCTAAATTCACTTATTCTAGGGTTGTGGCTACAATTAATGGTATAATAGTATTTGTTTCTACTATGAGATGGGTTTTTTTGTAATTTATGCTTACATTTTTGTTTAACTATTTTAATCACTGATCAACATTATAATTAAACTCACTATGTACTCTTGATTTGAAAGATGAATAGAGGGATAAACCAAAGAATGTGATAAGCGTGTTCATTCTAGGGTAAAGTTTAGGATGTTTCGTATATAGGATAGTCTTATACCTATATAACGCGCTTGATTAATATGCAAGATGATAGCTTAATGCTCCGCCATCGGTTCATGCCCATCCCCGCTAAACTATGTAGTTAGGTTGTCGATGGTGGTAAGAGATTAGAGGTTGAGAGATCATGATCGTAAAATGAACCTTGAAAATCCGTAATGAGATTAACCTGTTGAATTCTAGGATAAATAATATTATGCCTGAAATTGATTTATGCTACAATCTTGGAATACTTTCCCAAATTGCAAAATTCTCTTTTTTGAAACTGTTTTGATTGTAGTATATAATTTTTGAGATTGTTCAGCTTAGTAGATAAAAGAAAATTTCTAAAATTGTTTGTAGCATAAGTTAACTTATTTTCTACATAATACATTTGTTATTTGTTGATTCGAAGTCAAGGGCGTCTCAACGCAATCGGAGGTCTAAAGCTAAATTTCAACTAGAGGCCTAAAATCTAAATGATTTTATATGCATTTAAAAAAAACTTGCATTTTTAAATGTAAAGTATAGTTAAATTTTTTTCATAAATGATTTATTCAATTTCTTTTTCAATTTTTAGCTTTGGATAAGATTTTATCAATTCAACATTGAAAAATATTTGCTTACTCGGGCAATTATTATATGAATTGTTAACATAGAATTTGATTCAAGAATTTAATAATTTTGTATACCCCACATTTTACTATGCTTTTTGTAATGCTTGAAAACCTAAGAAGAAATAGAAAAAGAATATACGATTCACTTTGCTCAACACTTTTCGACTATTGATTCATATTTTTGATAGGGTATTACTCTAACTTATCAAAAAATTTAAAAAGAGAGTGTAAAATGAGTCAAAGAATAAAATAATGTGAATATTAGCATAGAGACCGTGAGAAAATAAAACAATTCTTCTTGATTTCTTCTATTTAAATGGGATTAAAGAGAATAAAATAATAATTTTTTAAAAAAATTGTATTTTATCATAAAATTAATTTCTTTTAAAAAAATTAACACATAATTCATTATAAGTAAAAAATTGAGGCCCCCTAAAATTGGGGGCCTAAGGCCAATGCCTTATTCAAATAGGCATAGAGTCGGCCCTGTTTGAAGTCCTTTGAATTCGATAGTCCGCCTTGAAAGAGTCGTTGTACTACTTGAGTGAACACGTGCACCTACGTGTGGTTTTGGACGCAACACATTCTCAATAGAGTGTTCAACTGATTTTCCAATTCTTCTAACACAAGAATATACCCCTTTTTTCCATTACTAAAAGAGACACCTCCACCTTGAAGTGTCTTGAGTTAGAGAAAGTTTTCAATATTTCTAGTCGTATGCTTTGAACATCCAATGTCCATAAACCATCATTGACTTGAAACATCCCTCAATTTCAAATAGCTAAGAATATCTAAGAAACTAAAAATCATCATTGTTGGAAAGTATAAGAAAATCTGGAAAATCGGTAGTAAGTTAAAGTGAGTTTTGGGTCAACTTCAAACGGACATAACTGCTAGCTCATGATGATTTAGGATTACCTCCAGATATGGTTGGAAATCCCTTGGAATAATCTTTCCATGGCCTCCGAGTTCGCAAAGTTTTCAAATTTGGATGAGTGAGTTATGCCCTTTGGAAGTTGGGTTTTGTCGGATTAAGGAAATGTCCAATCCGGCAATTAAAAGTATAAATTGGACTTTTCCTTACTCAATTAAATTAATTAGTTTTAAGGGATTAATTGTGGTAAAAAACAAACTTAATTAATTTTAGAAAGTTTGAGAATTAACGTTAGGGCTTTTGGAGAAAGAACGCAAGAGGAGAGGAAGATGAGAAAAAAGAATTCCAAGAAAACAATCACTGAATGTGGATTTCTTCGGGGGTGATCCCTAATGAGGTATATGAGTCTCTCATAGCGATTGGGTTTGTTCAGCCACGCACAAAATGTGTTTAATTCAGTGAAATCCGTTCAAAAAATGGTTGAAAGTTGACGTTCTTGATTTCTATTCTTGAATTGAAGTGTTTTTATTGAATTTGAGTTGAATGTTTGAGTTTTGAGACCTTAATTGTGAAGTTTGAGTTTCTTTGAGTTAGATTCATGAGTATTAATGTTGGGTATCGGAATCAAAATGATTTTGAGGAAGATATTCGAGTTTAGGTTAATTGGGGTTTAAAATGAAGAAGGAAAAAGTTGGACAACTTACCTGAAACAAGTCCGCGTCACGGACTTGTTCCCACAGTGAGAAAAAATCAGCTCTGCGTCGCGGAAACTCCTCTGTATAAAATATTTTAATTTCGCGAATATCTTCTAGGAGCATCTCCACGTCGCGGACTTGCTCCACGACGGTGATTTCGTAACTTTTCTTAAGTTTAGCTTTTTCAAATCATTCCTAATCATCAAGAGGTCCTTCCAAACACAAATCATACTTCTTGAATTCATAATTCAATTCGAGGATGGAGTAAGAGTCAAATTCAAAGTGAGAGACAAGAACAAAGTTGAGATTCAAGTCAAGTGAAGTTCATCAAAGTTTTCAAGAGTCTTTTTAGAAATGCTTAAACTTTGTTTTAAGACTTAAGAGTTAAGCAGTAAAGAGTAAAGTTGAAGTACTTTATTCAAAAGCGTATATGAGGACTATGTATTCCAAAGAGGTTTAGAAGAAATGTTTTCACATTTAAACATGGAAACTGAGATTTCCAAAGAGCCTTCGGGTTAGATTTTAGAAAAAAGTAATAACTTTCTAAATGAAGCAAGCATGGAAATTGAGATTTCTAAGATAGCCTTTGAGCTAAGTTTTGAGCACTAATATCAAATCACAGAAGAAGTATGTTTTCTTAAAAAACGTAAGAGCCAGTATATTTTGGGAGTATTATTGAGTATCAAATTGTGGGAGAGTTTAGACAACTCACAGTCCCCATTAACCATGAAGCCAACATGGGTAGAAAATGATCATACTTTTTGAATGAATCTTTTTGAAATAGACTAGTGGATCCATTAGGCAGTTCAGGTCTTATACCTTTTGCCGGGTATAGGATGCGCTAGCAGTGTGAGGTAGATCGTTTTATCATCACTGTAGCTCTTAAGTGATGGTTATCGGTTAGACAAACTCCCATAGAAGTTATTGTATTTTTATATACATCACTTTATTTGTGTTTTACATACATCTCAAAGTTAATTGTATCTATGCATACATAGAGTTTACAACATGTTTTTAAACAACTTTTATTTATATTGCACTTGTTTTCAATTGCTTTATATTGAAATGAGTAGATTGTTCATGACTTGAGCAGAGCCAATGTAATTATTGCTTCTTACTTTTTTTCGAGCTTTAGTTGTTTATAACCCCTGCTTTGATAACAATTATTAAGTTGTACGCCTCCACAATCAGTCAATGGACCAGCATCTTCGAATAGTAAGAAGATTAATAAACCACATAGGCAATAAAGTAAGCAACACAAGTAGTTTACATGAAAACCCGCTTGCTCAATGGCACTAAAAACCATGAACTGTACTCACTTGATTTTTACCCAACTCCATTTAACACTAAAAGGAGCGATAATAAAAAATCTTGTAACCAAGGAATTTAACTCTAAATCCTCCCCCCCCCCCCCCCCC
>NC_028647.1:20668241-20698281 GCF_001406875.1 Solanum pennellii | reverse complement strand
AACCCCCCCCCCCCCCCCACTCAATGTAGCAATTTTACTATACACAAAGAACTAAGAAATAACTCTATTACCCACTAAACCACCTAACTTTAGATGATTTAGACTTCAACTATGAAACAACTTTGTTATCCACTAAACCAATTAACTCTAACTGATTCAGACTTCTTGACTTGAATCGAACAATGATCTAGTCCTTTATAACACAAAAATAGATGTACAATAATAAGCATTGGTATGAATCCTAAGACAACTAAGACACAGATAGCTCTATCAGGTCCCGGTTGCTCTTGAGGAAGATACTTATCAAAAAGATAGTTTTGGCTTGTGTTCTTGAATATTTCGGGAACCCAAAAATTGAGGTTGTGTCTATCGAAAGAACCTTATAAATGATAGACACAACCTTAGAAGCCATGTTATTGTCCAACGACTCTACCACACTGTTCAAGAGCCGCGCACGGGCTCCTACAAACCTACAAGTGACGGATACTGCAGTGTACATTAAAGAGACCACCTCTGCCACCACGACCTACATTAGTATTATTGTTGTAGGAATGATTAGATTGTGTATTCTTATTGATCTATTATAGTATAATGTTTCTTTAATATTTTAAGGTGATAGTCTAAGAAATATTTCATATATATATTAAAATTAAAATTGAAAAAGTAAGAGAGAGAGAGAGAGAGAGAGAGAAAGAAAAATATAAAGGAAAATTTTAAAATGAATTTTTTAAATATTTTTAATTAAATAAACACGTTTCATGTAATGATTGAGGTGTGAACTCGGTTGTTTCTTAAAATTTAGGGCTAATCGAATATTGGTATAATAATATCTGTTCAAAATTGCTTAGTGGGGTAATAGGACAATCGCAAAGTTAAGGTGTCTTTATGAAAATCCGTGACAACTTCAATGGTGACTTTATGTTTTTTCTCAACACTAATTACATATCATCTCATATGGATATTTCTAATAACTTTATCAATAGCTACTATTTCAATCTATTCGTGTGGAGATATGTTTTCTTATTTTCAAATATCTTCAAATATATATCAATATAAAGAAAAATATACATAAAATATGGAACTAAGAAATAAGTACAACTCTCAAGTCTCTAACTCTCAAATAGAACAAAGCATAAAAACATGAATTATAAGGCCCGTCGGGATGACATACAACTACCTCTCAATTGTTTTTGACAGGCCTCAAAAGTAGAAGCGCAATCACATGATACCAGGCTCGAAACCTACACAAGTGTAAAAGCAAGGAGTGAGTACAAACTACAAGGTGATAGTTCAACAATGCACAACTCAAAAGCCTTAATAATCATAGTCCACTAGTCACAATACAATAACCAATAATATGTATCAAATGACAAGTCAATCTCACCATCAAGTATATCAATCACAAGCAACAAGAGCATCAATCACGATTCTCAAGTAGGTTAAAATAAGCATAAATGCATTAAATCACAATAATCAATTCTTGTTGGAACCATTTTCCTTCGGCGCAATATTACCAGTGGAAATCATTTTCTATCTGATATATATCATATTACTAACCGAAATTATTTCCCATCAGCTTTATATCATATCACTACCCGTAGTCCGAAATCAGATTTAATTCACTCTGAACATTTCGAAAGCAAAACATATTGGTTAGTTGACTTCTTACTTTTGCAATGAAAGTATTAACAAAATAAATAATAAAATCTACTTCCAAATGAAATCTTGTAGAAATTCTTACTGTCGCTATGTTCTTTATTATGACATATTGCATTCGGATACTAAAACAATGTAAAAGAAAGGGGTTATTATAGTTAGTACAATCACAATCCTTTACTTCCTTCCCATAAATACTATGGGAAATATTTTCCTTAATCCAAAGACACATTTTCTCTTTCAGTAACTAGTTTCTGGACATGCACGTGCAACACACGTGTGTCTTGTGCAATATATTATAAATTCGTTAGGACAACAAAAATTCAACGAAAACACGCATGTAAATGAGTACTAAAATACAATAATCTCAAATAAATGTTATGATAATGATTTATAGAAAATTAAATTAAAGAAGAATAATAGAGAAATATAAAAGATAAACATAGAAGAAAAACCCACACACACATCCTTCTTAAGACTTTAATCATAACATTTTATAAAGGAAAGAAATACAAAATCGGTACATAAGTTTTCAAGTTTTTGTCGACACTTCTCTCATATCCAATAAAATTCAAAAGTCTTCTCCATTGAGTCAAACTAAATCATGCATCAAATAGAAAAATAACTTTATTTTTTGTAAAGTGATATATAATTAGACTAAAGTATATATATATATATATATATATAGACACTAGATGTTGATGACTTCACTACTTTAACCATAAAATAAAAAGGATAATTTTTGTTGTGAGTTTCATAAAACAAAAAAGATGAATTTATATAGATAAAAATAGAGGTCGTAAAATTTTAAATTAAATGTTATTTGAAAGTTTCAAAGGGCTTAAATAGATAAAAGAGAACAACTTTAAGAATATTAAATATATATAATGAACCTCCATTGAAATCTGGAGAGTAAACAATCCTCTTTTGAAAACATGAACTCTCCATTTACTCAATATAATAACTTATTATCACTACTATTTAAACATGTAACTAACTAAATATTTATAATACTTTAATCTAGTGTAGGGGCAAAATGATATTTCAACTTTCAACGGAAAATAGCTTTAACAAGACATAAAAAGGTAAACTTTTAAAATTGGATGATGTATAAGATTAATCATACGATGTTAAAACAATACTTCCTCTCTTCCAATTTATGTGACATTTTTCATTTTTTGAGAATAAAACTATTTAAGTTTGATAAAAAAATTCTGAGTGTAATATTTAATTTTTTTTTTGAAAATAAAGTTTATATATTTGTAAACTACGTAAAACCACTCACTATAATTGACATTCAAATAATTACTTAAAAGATATATAAAAAAATTTTATGATCAAATATAGAATTTTATGAATCTCGAAATTCGAAATTCGAAAAATGACACACAAATTGAAATGAAGGGATAATAAATTTATTGATTAGTAACCTAAAATAATGTAATCAGCATGGAAAAATATTTCTTAATGATAAAATAAGTAATAGTAATCACCACAACTAGTCCTAAAAACACGCTTTCTATCTCTTACATTGCATTAAAAAAAAAACCTCTCCTCCTTATATATACCTACTACTATTCCTCTTCATTTTATCCAATTAAGAGATTGTTTTGTTTAGCAATGGATAGGATTTGCAGTATTATTGGCAAAAACATCAAATTGTTTGGTTTTGAGATCACTATACAAAAGGAGAGTATTATAAATATATTTTATTATGAATATCCTTTACATAATTTATTGAATAAACCTTTAATCAAATATGGATTTATTAACTGAACAGAAAGGTAGTAAATAAATATATGATTGTATAAGAATGCACAAGTAAATAGATTCCAGTTCATTTGACCATGAGTCAAAAAACAAATAATGATTATTATCTTTCTATATTTATTTTATTTTCATATGACCATGAGTAAAAGGTTGAACAATAATTACTATATATGTATATTTACTTTATTTTCATTTGACTATGAGTCAAACATCTAATAACAATTAATATCTTTCTATATTTATTTTATTTTCATTCGACAATGAGTCAAAAACCGAATAACAATTAATATATTTCCATATTTAATTTATTTTAATTTGACCAAGTCAAAAATGAATAATAGTTAATATCTTACTAATTTACAACCCTTTTCTTGCCCAATTTCATCATCTGATTCTTATATATAGCCCAAAAATTATACCCTCAATACATGTTACATGAAGTTTCCGGTCTTGTTTATCTCCAAATTGAACCTTACCCATTTTAGCTAGTAAGCATTATTATTATTACTAGGATTTTGTAACAACCCTCTTAGTCGTTTAACGAATTTTAACAATTACTTCTATATTAACTTTTTTAGTAGATTTTATAAATAATTTATGACTTATAAGAGTGAGTAACATGATTATCAGATTTAATAAAGAATTATTTTGTTGCTAATAATATTTGAAAAAGAAAATAGATAGAAAAGGAAATTAAATAAATAAATAAAATAATAATAATAATAGTAATAATAATAATAATAATAATAATTTTAATGACCTCTATGCATAATCACAAGTTCACATATTAACAAAAATTATACACGCTTTAAACCTAAAAATCTACTCCTAATTACATAAATATTTAACATAAAGGGTGAGAATAATCACAAGCTCATCTCTCTAAGTGAGCACCTCCTTAAGACCATTTTATGACTATCAATTACTAAGAACTGAACTTTCAAATCAAAGTTATAAAGATCTACAAATCAACAGAGATTATCAAGTCACAAATTAACTCGTAAACTCAATCTAAACTAAAACTCATTGGACCTTAACACAACCATCATGGCGAATCTTTTCTCACATAAACAAGATAACCTTCTGAATCAATATGGATTACAACCAAAAATGAGCCTGAATCAACCACCAGACACTTATAATGCACATACCATCACATATCTTATCATAATTCCTTTTACCACACAATCTTTTCACGAGCTTAAGTTATTAAAATCTTATCTTTAGACACTGCTATTCATCAAAGGAGAATTAAACGTATGTAATCCAAAGAAAAACAAGATCAAGTAAACAACCAACAAGCGATACACTCTAGGATGGAAAACCTTTAACAACACTGTCGGATAACTGTAACTATTCACATACGCTCTTCTATAAGTCCTCATAAGCAAGACCGTTCATGTAGAATCATTAGTATATGTCACGCCCCGAGCTACCCCCGAGACGAGGACATGGAACCTAGGATAACAAGTGATCCCAAGCTAACCATGTTGGCATGTGCATGAGCATACTACAAAATATAAACTATTGTGGAAGCTAAATTATAATTAAATCTGAAAAGATAGGGAATACGCATAGTCTATAACTAAGATATTTGAAAACAATGAGTTTAATAGAAAGAAATATTAACTCAATACTAAGATGAATCTAACTATGTCTGAAATAAGCCTCTAAACTAGACTAGAAACACTGGGACAAGCCCCAGTAAATCTAGCAAAAACTGAAATGAAGTGACTAAAGACTGAAACAAAACTTATAACTGTTGTCCTCGGAGTATGAGGACTCACCACTGAATCTGCTGAATTGGAGAACGAAAATTGATCTATGCGTGATATGGATGCTGAGAACCTGAACCTACATCACAAGAAGATGTAGCGCATGTATGCTTCAGTACTTGAAAGGTACTGAGCATGTAGGATAGAGTAAAGCTGAAATAAAACATAATTGAACAAGCATAAAAGCAAGTATCATAATCTGACATGATAAACTAAATTATGAGCTAACTAGATGCAATGACCAATTTATAACATGCTGAAACTGAATATTGAATATAATGATAAATGGTCAATGTAGAGAGTCTGACTGATCTGTGGGAGCTACTAATAACCGATAATAAAAGCACATGAGCTAAATGTGGATCTGATGTATATACCCATCGGGAGGACCCAATATACCCTGCCAAAGGTAGAAAGGCATGTTGGCATGATCACTAAAGTTATTGCCCACAGAGGGGACTTACAACCTACTTGGCTAGTAGTTCTAGTACTATTGGGTACGCTAAAACCTAGTCCAGCTCGATATTATGCTACTCCCATGGATTCTGTAAATTTACTGATTATGTTTGAGTTTTTGTAAATACTGGATAGCTCGAAACTGAACATGCAAACTGAGAATGCAACAATTAATATAGTAATTATGCATTTATAACTAAGGCATCGATATCTGAAGTGTCTGAAATATTTGACCTAGCATGTGTAATTCAAGAACTAGAGAAATACAAAGTTAGGGTTATGAAATTCATGCGATAATCTGATTAATAACATGATAATCTGATTTGGAACATATATTTAATAAATTCATGAAGTTCTATCAAAGTTCTAGAAACCCTAGGGTTAATCATGATATGGGAATCAAGAATTTGCCTGAAACTAGGGACCCGATGGGTGAAAGGAACCCACTAGTGAAATCCCACATACCTGATGATGAAATTCACGGAAAAATACTTAAGTTTCGGGGCATGAACTGCTGGAGCTTGTTGCGTTGTTGAACTAGGGTTCTTGAGCTTTTTATCCTCTCTTGCTTCTAATATTCTAAGTTTTGATTTAATGATTTGACTTAAATATGTTTGTTTTAGTTATGTTTCTAGGCTTAAACTGACTAAAATCTGATGATTTTAGGGTCAAAGCGATGTATCTTAAGATTTAAACAAAGTGAGAAAGGTCAAAAAGACCCCTGAAAAAGTTGTTGTCGGACCAAATGATGGCCAGGTCTGACGGTCCGACGTCTGACCGACGCCCCGTCGTTGGGTCCGTCAATTGGGCCTGTTCGACATGCCTTTACTAAAATGGGCATAACTTTTTACTCGGAGGTTTAATTTTAGATAGGTCGGTGTCTACGGAAAGATAACTCAATTATTTATCTTGGTAAGTCATGGCACCCCTAATTCATTTTGTGCTAAGAGTTATGACCATTTGAATTTGACCCAATTGTATTTCCCCTTAATTGTCTGCAAATTATCCACCAACGGTCAGACCTACGGACCATGCTGGTCATCTGTAGCTCTTATCAGAGAGTGGGTGAATGGGGGTCTCGATCGACGATCACAGACTACGGACCGTCGTCTGACCTAGTGACCGTAAGTCTGTCTGTTGTCCAAGACTTAACCAATTTTTTGGGCTGAAATTTGTGGGAGTTTCTGATCCCATCGACGGTTGTGCAGGACGGACCGTGGGTCAGGCAACGGTCCGTCGATGCCACCGTTGGTTGCACCTGCAGATTTTTTTCTGTAAAGCTGGTTTTTGGTCTGTTTTGGCTACGTGTTCCATTATCTCCCCCTTGGGAACATTCGTCCTCGAATGAGAACTAAACTAGCTAAAATAGAGGGAGAGAGTTGCAAACCTTACTACAAAACACTGAGAACTGAGTCCCTGACTGAATTGAGTTCCGAGTACATGCAATTACGCTTAAAATGCAAGTACAAAGGGAACATCATTCTAAGACTGAATTCATGAATGACTAGAAAACTGAAGATGAACTGTTACCTCAAGCTTGAGTGGAATCGGAAGGAAAGAGGTGAGGATACTTGGCTTTCATAGCTGCTTCTGCTTCCCAACTAGCTCCCTCTACGGACTGACTCCTCCACAAAACCTTTCCTGAAGTGACTTCTTTGTTTCTTAACCTTCTGAATTGATAGTCAAAAATCTCAATTGGTACATCCTCATAAGAAAGACTATCTTTCACCGCCACACTCTCCAACGACATTATAGAGGTTGGATCACCCACACACTTCTTCAAGAGTGAGATGTGGAATACCGGATGCACTGCTGGTGATTCTGCTGTCAACTCTAATTCATATGCCACCTTGCCAACCCTTTACAAGATCTTGTAAGGGCATACATATCTAGGACTGAGCTTCCCTTTCTTTCCAAATCTCATCACCCTTTTCGTTGGTGAGACTTTCAGAAAAAACCAATCATCAACTTGGAACTCTAGTTCCATTCTCCTTACATCTGCATAAGATTTCTGATAACTTTGGGTTGTATTAAGTCAAATGCTAAGGAGTTGCACTTTCTCCATAGCATAAAGGACTGAATCTATCTCTATCAAAGCTGCTTCACCTATTTCAAACAAACCAACAAGAGATTTACATCTACGCCCATATAAAGCCTCATAAGGGGCCATCTGAATGCTGGAATGGTAGCTATTATTGTAGGCAAATTCAATAAGAGGAAGGTAATCATCCCAACTACCTTTGAAATCGATCACACAAGATCTCAACATATCTTCTAAGGTCTGAATGGTACGCTCCGCCTCCCATCCGTCTGTGGATGAAATGTTGTACTAAGGTTAACTTGAGTACCAAGACCTTTCTGAAATAACTTCCAGAAATGAGAGGTAAACTGAGGACCTCTATCTGAGATGATAGACAAAGGAACCCCATGCAACCTCACAATTTCATTGATGTAAAGCTTCGCATTTGTCCTCCACCGAATCTGTATTCTTGACCGCTAAAAAGCGAGAAGACTTAGTCATCCTATCAGTTATCACCCAAATGGATTCATGCTGTCTGCGAGTACGTGGTAATCCTATGATGAAGTCCATATTGATCACATCCCACTTACAAGTACGAATATGGACCTCTTGAGTCATAACTCCTGGTTTCTGGTGTTCTACCTCTGGCAATTGGGGCACTTACTCAAAAAATCTGCTATATCCCTCTTCATGCCATTCCACCAATAGAATTCTCGCAGATCGCGCTACATCTTAGTGGCATCTGGATAAATAGAATACCTAGAGTTATATGCTTCTGCAAGAATATGTTGTCTCAACTCGCCCACATCAGGAACACACAATCTACCCTGGTAGCGAAGTACACCATCTCCCCATTGGGAGAAAACCTCCACTCTCTGATTATGGACTACACTCATAAGTTCAAGCAAGATTGGGTCACTTTCTTGCTTTTCTTTAATCTCCATTACCAAAGAAGATTTTGCCCCATTCTAAACTATTACACCACTATCTGATATGCTCATAAGGCGAACTTCCAAGTGAGCAAGCCTGTGAACATCCTTCACTAGCTCCTTCCTTTCTTCATCAACATGGGCTACACTACCCATAGATAATCTAATAAGAGAATCTGCTACTACATTCGCCTTACCCAGATAATAATGCACACTCATATCATAATCCTTAAGGAATTCAAGCCATCTCCTCTGGCGAAGATTCAACTCTTTCTGGGTGAAACATATTGAAGGCTCTTATGATCGGTGAATACATCTACATGGACACCATACAAGTAGTGTCTCCACATCTTGAGTGCAAACACCACTGCTGCAAGCTCAAGGTCATGAGTTGGATAGTTCTTCTCATGCGCCTTAAGCTGCCTAGAGGCATAAGCTATCACCTTACCTCGCTGCATCAACACACAACATAGGTCAACTCTGGATGCATCATAATAGATCACATAACCATCTGAACCCTCTTGTAGAGTCAAAACTGGAGCTGTAGTCAATCTAGTTTTCAATTCTGTGAAGCTTTTCTCACAATCATCTAACCATTGGAACTTGACCATCTTCTGAGTCAACCTAGTCAATGGTGAGGCTATGGATGAAAATCCTTTCACAAACCTTCTGTAATAACCTGCTAGACCTAAGAAACTTCTGATATTTGTAGAAGAGGTAGGTCTGTGCCACTGTTTCACTGCTTCTATCTTCTGCGAATTTACATGGATCCCTTCACTAGATACAATGTGACCAAGAAAAGCAACGGATTGCAACCAAAACTCACATTTACTAAACTTAGCGAATAATTGGCGATCCTTAAGAGTCTGTAGAACAACTCTCAAATGATTTGCATGTTCTTCCTCACTCGTAGAGTAAATGAGGATATCATCAATAATAACGATAACAAACAAGTCCAAGTACTGTTTGAAAACTCTGTTCATCAAATCCATGAAAGTTGTAGGAGCATTAGTTAGTCCAAATGACATAACTACAAATTCATAATGACCATACCGAGTTCTAAAGATTGTTTTGGGAATGTCACTATCTCTGACTCTAAGCTGATGACAACCCGATCTAAGGTCTATCTTTGAGAAATGGCTAGCATCCTGAAGTTGATCAAACAAGTCATCAATCCTTGGGATGGGATACTTATTCTTGATTGTGACGTTGTTCAACTGTTTATAGTCAATGCACATTCTAAGAGAACCATCTTTCTTTCTTACGAACAACACTGGTGCACCCCATGGTGAAATACTAGGTCTGATGAAGCCCTTATCTAGAAGGTCTTTCAACTTCTCTTTCAATTCCTTAAGCTCTGCTGGAGCCATTCTGTATGGAGGAACAAAAATAGGCTGGGTATCTTGAAGGAGATCAATTCCAAAGTCGATTTCCCTTTCCGGAGGGACTCCGGCAAAATCTTCTCGAAATACTTCTGGAAATTCACAGACTACTGGAACTGACTCAGTGTTGGAGTTTCAAGGCTAGAATCGTTAACCCGAACTAGATGATATATATAGCCTTAGGGATCATCTTTCTGGCCTTAGTGTAAGAAATAAATCGACCCATAGGCGCTAAGCTACTACCTTTCCATTCTAAGATTGGTTCATCTAGAAACTGAAAACGAACAATCCTAGTTATTACAATCGATTGAGGCATAACATGAATGTAACTAATCCATGCCTAGAAGGACATCAAAGTCTACCATTTCTAACTCTACTAGATCTACTGAGGTGAGTTTCAAAGATAGTGTGACAGGGTAATTTCTGTGTACCCGTCTAGCTTTAACTGGGTCACCGAATGGAGTAGAGACTAAGAAAGGTTCTGAGAGAGTTTCTTGACTAATACTGAATCAGAATGCTACACTGAGTTACAAAAGACAAAGTCATGTCAGTTGTCTTTCTACTAAATGAACCATATGTGAGTCATATCCTTGAGTTTGTAGGATACCAATCTCACCTATCACTACCAGTTACTGACATCATACCAAATATTTTATTGACCATATCAATGAACTTCTGTGGGTCCTTACCAACTTGCAACCCTAAAAACTTAGGAGGATTCATCCTAACATAATCACAAACTCTGGCTGCCACTAATCAGTCATTTCTATTAGTAAGAACTAGAACCCGCTGATTGTTCTGGTTGGTCATGCTATGAGCCAAAAGCTGAATTGGCGTTCTGAAACTCTACATTTGAACCTTCTTATCTGGTGCTAGAGGAACTGCATTAGCATTGCGTGCATTAGCATTCCATGCCTAACTCTACAAGAAAGCATGATCTTAAGCGCACAACATCAAGTTAGAATGGAATTTGATCATACCTTACGCACGATAAGAGGAACAAGAAAGTGATGTTTTTCCTAAAACACTTCATAGCCTCCCTCTCATTAGATGTGGTGCACTTCACACCCATGAAAAGGACTCTACTTAGTGCGGCTTTTTCAGACTTCCTAGGACTCTTGAACCTAGTGCTCTAATACCAAGTTTTGTCATGCCCCGAGCTACCCCCGAGACGCGGACACGGAACCTAGGACCACAAGTGATCCCAAGTTAATCCCTGATGGCATGTGCATGAGCATACTAAAGAATATCAATTGTTGCAAAAGTTAAATCATAATTATATCTAAAAAGATGGGGAAATCCCATAGTCTATACCTAAGATATTTGAAAACAATGAGTCTAATACAAAGGAAATATTAACTCAATACTAAGCTGAATCTAACTATATTCGAAATAAGCCTCTAAACTGGACAAGAAATACTGGGACAAGACCTAGCTAAATTTAGCAAAAACGTAAACTAAGTGACTAAAGACTGAAATGAAACTCATAATTGTTGTCATCGGAGAATGAGGACTCACCACTGAATCTGTTGAAGTGGAGATAGGAAATCAATCTATGCGTGATCTGGATGCTGAGAACCTGAACCTACATCACGAGAAGATATAGTGCACGTATACGTCAGTACTTGAAAGGTACTGAGCATGTAAGATAGAGTAAAGCTAAATAAAATATAACTGAACAAGCATAAAAGCAAGTATAGTAATCTGACATGATAAACAGAATTCTGAGATAACTTGATGCAATGACCAATTTATAACATACTGAAACTGAATACTGAATATACTGATAAATGGTCAATGAAGAGAGTCTTAATGATCTGTGGGAGCTACTAATTACCGATAATAAAACCACATGAGCTAAATATTGAGTCCGATGTATACACCCCAACTAGGGGACCCAATATACCCTATCAAAGGTATAAAAGCATGCTGGCGTGATCACTAAACTGATTGCCCAAGGAGGGGAGTTACAAGCTACTTGGCTAGTAGTTATGGGACTATTAGATATGCTAAACCCTAGACCAACTCGGTATTATGCTACTCCCATGGATTTTGTAAATTACTGATTATGTCTAAGTTTCTGTAAATACTGGATAGCTCGAAATTGAACATACAAATTGAGAATGCAAAAATTTATCTGGTAATTATGCATTTATAACTGAGGTATGCATATCTGAAGTGTCTGAAATATCTTACCTAGCATGTGTAATTCAAGAACTAGAAAAATACAAAGCTAGGGTTATGAAATTCATGCGATAACCTGAGTAATAATATGATAATCTTTTTTGGAACATATATTTAATAAATTCAAGAAGTTCTATAGTTCTGGAAACCCTAGGTTTAATAATGATATGAGAATCAAGAATATGACTGAAAACTAGGGACCCAATGGGTGAAAGGAACCCACTAGTGAAATCCCACATGCCTGGTTATGAAATCCACGGAAAAATACTTAAGTTTCAGGGCTGGAACTGCCGGAGCTTGTTGCGTTCTTGAACTAAGGTTCTTGAGCTTTTTCTCCTCTCTTGCTTCTAATTTTCTAAGTCTTGATTTAATGATTTGAATTAGATATGTTTGTTTTAGTTATGTTTCTAGGCTTAAACTGACTAAAATCTGATGATTTAGGGTTAAAATGACGTATCTTAAGATTTAAACGAAGTGGGAAAGGTCAAAAAGACCCTTGGAAAAGCTGTTGTCGGACCAAACGACGGCCAGGACTGACGCCCATCATTGGGTCCATCCACTTTATTACTCAGGTAGAGTGAAATGGCTAGGCTCCCCTATCACCTTTCCTTTCGGTGATATATTTTGCCTTAGCACTTACGAAGTAGAGACTGGGCCTGTTCGATAGGTCTTTACAAAAATGTGCATAACTTTTTACTCGGAGGCCTAATTTTAGATAGGTCGGTGGATATGGAAAGATAATTCAATTATTTATCATTGGGTAAGTCATGGGACACCTAATGCATTTTGTGTTAAGAGTTATGACCATTTGAAGTTTACCCAACTGTATTTCCCCTTAATTGTCTGCAAAATGTCCACCTACGGTCAGACTGAAAGACCGTAGGTCCACCTACGGACCGTGGTGGTCATCCGTAGGTCTTGTCAGAGAGTGGGTGACTTGGGGTCTCTATCGACGGTCACGGACTACGAACCGTAAGTCAGTCAGTCGTCCAAGACTTAAATAATTTTCTGGGCTGAAACTTTTGGGAGTTTCTGATCCCATCGACGGTTGTGCAGGACGGACCGTGGATCAGGCTACGGTCCGTCGATGCCACCGTTGGTTGCACCTGCAAAGTTTTTTCAATAAAGCTGGTTTTTGGTCTATTTTGGGTACAAGGTGTTACAGTATACTTCAACTATGCTAAAAAACAACAAATCCTCAATAAATGAAATGAGCAAGTCTAACCAAGGATGTCACCCTACCAGGAGAAAAATTACAAGATCGGTACACCCTATCCACCACTAGGAATTCACCCATAGAAGCAAAAACATGCACGAATGTAAAAAGTGAATCATACTCTAAACCATGTCTAGAATGAAGTTGTTAGTGACATAAGAATATACAGAAGCAAGGTCAAATAACACAAAATACTCCTTCCATAGGGCCCTTATAAATAAAATTTCATTCATCTGATTCCATCCTCAATTTTTAGCCACCCACAATCAACCAGTTTGATCCCCATCACAACATTACAACTACTCGATTAATTAAAACCCACATACTTCTCACATTACTCCAAGGAAGCTAATACTATAAATACCAACAAACATTATAACTACACCAATCATTTACCTTACTCTCAAATTGTCTCTAGTATCAAAGTCTCCTTAGAAAACACTTTGTAGCCTCTAAAATTTCAAAATATGGCTCTCTCTTTACATTTAATCATTATATGAAAGATATGAGTTACACCTAAGACTGATAGCACTAATTTCAAATCTAAATACTTTTCCATCTAGGTATAATAATTAAATCACACCCAATGTCAACTTCACGTAATCTTTCATATTACAAATTTCAACTAATATTCAAATTCATCACATATCTCATACCAACACTTAAGAAATATTCTTGGTCACTCCAATAATTTGGTATACTATAAGCTCATAACCTCTACTCACTATCAAATTCCTATGTAATATATCAAAGCAGTCTGTATCGTCCTATCAATAAAATAGTTTCAATTTCCTCAAAGTTCTCATTAATCATGTTACGTATCATATTTTCAACAATCTAACTCGACATAACCACATAGATTTTTACACTCATCACTGTTTGTCACTCAAACAAAAACTCAATCTTCATAAAGTCGCTGATAAATCACTGGTAAGTTCGTACCGAATCAGTTCACATCTCATAGTCATATCTTAATTTAAAGGGAACAATCCATATAACCTTCCTTTCTGAACCAAGGTTATATACGAGAGGTCTTATCCCTTCATCTTTCTTTCTTTCTTCTCATGACGCAAAATTCTATATATCTTGAACTATTTAATACATCAGACTCTGATCATTTCACTGAATATCTTACCAATTTTATCCTTTTATCAACAATCCATTGCCTTTTTACCTTTTACTCGAAATCAAAACATTAAGTAAAACATTTATTTAGGTTCTTTGTCAATCAAAACTAACCGAACTTACGGCTCAAATTATGCACAAGTCCTTCCAAAAGCTCAATATCCAATGTGATCAATCATTTCTTACCTTACTAATCCATACCTTGAAAAAACATTCTACCATGAACATACATTCACCATGAAAAACTTGAATTTTGATTTCAATCGTGCAACATAATCCCATTACCTACCAACATTAGCTCATACATTGAAGATCTTTATGAATTAATGTATCTTAACTTATCATTGATTGTCTCTCTATTGACCTTATCATACTCTTCTCTTGTAATTCAACCATACTCATTATCAAACTCAAAACCACTAAAAGAACTTATCATCACTCGAGTTGAACTTTTTCTCAAATCTTATCCAACAACTTTTAATTGATATGAATGACATGTACCACTATCACCATAACGATAATAAAACAGATGGAACCATATGTCTCTATACCTGAATTCTCAATCCCTTTGAATACACCTCTTTAGCCTTTCCAAGAAGAGAGAAAAATTTTAGCTCTCACCTTTTTCCGAAGGCTATACTACATACGACTTTTTTTCATTATGACTCTAGATGCTTTCAATTTGATTTCTGCGATGTCTCAGTACGGCCTATAACTTTCCATGTAATCAAGCTACTCACCAAATAGTATCGAATCACTGCTTTTAAATACTCGCAAGTCGTCATTATAGTACCAAATCTATTTAACAGACAATCCTTACTATATAGTTGCATCCTAATCATAATCCATTACAAACTCTTATTACCACTATGCTCAGTTTACCCTTTCCATAACCACAAAGTCAATGTTTTCATCAACATGACATCTCAAACCAACTATACCAATCAAATTGAAGGGACTACTTAATTTTATACGCATTTTCTTACTAAAATTTTCAATTACCTTCACACAAGTATATTATTTGGGACTTCCTTTACCCATAAGTTTGTCATTCTTGTATTCATCCATTCCCTTGGACCTAAAGATGAAATCATAGGTCCTCATTTAGAACCCTTGGGACACGCTTCTCGACTTAACGCATTAATAATGTATCTATGATCCACCACTAAAATCTTCCTTATACACACTGCTTAACCACAAACATCTGCAGTAACAACCTAGTGGGTTTGTCAAATGTGAAGGCAACATCGAATCTCATTATACAAACATTTGGTATAATTTATAACTCTTTAAGTAGTTGGTGTTCACGCTTAACAATCAACATAACCGTCTTCATATACTACTAGTACCACATTGTGAAAGTCTATTAAATCCACCACAAGAATGTAACACACACTTCAAGAAGATTATACTCAAATAGCCCATACATTTCTGACCATAATGTAACTACAATACACCACTAATTGTAGTTTTCAAAGTGACATTGTTCATTATCTATCCATCTTTTTAATCATTCCATTTTCAGTTATCAAACTAATCAAGATATAGCCTATACCGCACAAGTATTATTCCCTTTATTGGGGTAACTAACAAAAAATAAACACATTCATAAAATCCTTCATACTATTGTTCAACTTCATCATTTGAATATCCTCAAGATACATCATCGAGTCATCACCTTACTCAATCTTTTAAAATTATTGAAAAATCTTAACCTAACCACATATCATTTCCGTAAGTTTATCGCTTTCACTTTATTGCTAGGTCCAAAATTCAAGTTATACACAACACACCAACTTCTCACATGAGAAACTACGCACGAGTCATCAGTATAAATGAGAGAGAATGGAATGTGGGGATCAAAAATCAAATTGTACCAAACACGCACGATAGAGATTCAAAGAAATAAGCATTTTTCATAAAACTCACTATAGCTTCTCGAAGATAATACAGATGTCTCCATATCGATCCTCGAGACTCTACTTAGACTCGGCTTGTACACACGTGAGACCTATGAACCTGGGTCTCTAATATAATCATTTTTTCACGACTCAAAAATGGACGTGATGGTACTCGTCTTATCCTAAAAAGACAAGTTAGCCTAAAACTCAACCATTACAATAAAAATGCAGAAATTTTATGATAATGTCAAAAATACCCCCAAAACCTGGTTGTCACGTGTACAAGCCTCTAAAGTATTATAATTGAATCAAAAGAAAATACAAGTCTCATATGACATTGTTTCTAGAGTAGAACAAAATCATAAACAAAAGTAAGAAGCCCTACTGAGATGACAAACAACTACCTCAGAAATCTCCAAGAAGACTCAGAAAACAAGAGAATATATCATAAAAGTCCAGGCTAGTAACCTACAAAAAAAATTGTAGAAACAAGGGGTGAGTAGCAAACCACACGGTACTCATGAAGTAAACCTCTAAACAAAAGCTAAGGGGATAAAATACGGGTACTCTTACAACCCCAACCGTACCTCCACAACAACATTCTGCATAAAAATCAGCCCAACCAAGCAGTTCAATTTACAAGCACATATCTCAACATCACTCTAACAATTTCATATCCTCAACAACAACACTCTAACAATTGCATATCTTCAACAAAAGACTGAATATTCATCAGTCATAAGTTTCACAGAAAGGCACTCACAAGGTCAGCAACACACAAGATCAAGTTCACCAATAATAAAAAAGTGTAATGCTATGAAATGCAATGTCAAGTATAGTTATGCATGTCTGACCTAATGATACACACCCGCTGTCTCTCAGTACGGGAACCATGGGGGACATCTCTGTCCATGCATCCATCGCGGCGTGCGATACGACCCTTGATAATAGTAACCATCATGGTGTGCAATACATCCCTCAAAATATAGTATCCATCGTGGTGTGCGATACGTGCCTCGAAATGGTACATCCTCTTTAATTTCTTATTCTTTCTCAATGCACATAACACTTGTCACACCATGTCTCAAAAAAATGCAAATGACATGTTCACACAAATAATGAGGAGATGACCATTTTCATAACATCCCACAATTCACAACAACACAATCATGATATCATATCAACAATGATTCAACAAGCCTTCAAACTTTTCTCAACACATCATACATTAACAATTAATCACCTTCCTTATATTACCCCTTTTCCATCATTAGAATTTACCAATGTGGACAAGTTAACCTATCACTGAATCTCATTACCCCCAAACACATATTACAAAGAAATACATGAATTTCATACAATTAATAAGGGTTTAGAAATTCACTTGCCTCAATCAATCAAGAATTCACTCTGTGACTTGAGCCTTCCCTTTTTCGTTGAACTTCCAACTTAAAGCAATCTATTCAAATAAATCACCAGAATAAGATTTCGAAACAAAAAACATTCATATTGCTATATGTCTAGCTTAGATCCAAAACTCACCCGAATTTATAATAAAGTATCTAATTCTTGATTTCAACCAATAGGTGAAATCTCGTATAATTTCTCTAAAAACTACAATCATTATAGTTTTCATATAAAAATTACTTCAAATATTTAATTACCTGTCTCAATATAAAAAAAACTTGATTTATCATACGAAAATAAAATAATAATATTAAGAATTAGAAGCCACTGGTTACGTTCATTTCAATTCAACTCTTATATGACCATAATGATTATAATATTATAAATGCATATAAATTTAACCATTCTCCTTCACCCACAATTCTACCTTGGTCATTTCTATGACTACGTGACAATGTAACATACCCAATAGTTAAATAATAATAGTATAATCCTTACAACATCATTTCCAATTCCTTATGTTCTAACGTATTAAAAATATATATTTATATGATAAATTTTTATTTTCATTCTTATCAATTCAGTCCTACAACACTTACAACTAATTCCCATAACAACTATCGATAGAAGCAATAGCATGCCCTCAATCTACATAATAATAACAACAATAATAATAATATTAATGACATCTATGCATACTCATAAGTTCACATATTAACATAAATTATACACGTTTTTAACCTAAAAATCTACTCCTAATTGCATAAAAATTTTATAGAAAGGATGAGAAATAATTACCTCGACGCCTTAAGATGAACATATAAATTTTTCTCCTCCTTTTTTCTTTTTTTTTCCTCCCTTCCTTTTATTTTCTTTTCTTGTCTACTGGAACATCAATACAAATTGTTAGTCATGCTTAGATTATTGGATACTCATTCCAATTCAAATGATAGAAAAAAGCAGAATAAAATCAGGTGTTTCGATCTTCATCTTTATTTTCCCCCTTTTTCTCTTATTTGAATTAGAGTTAGAATCCAATAATCTCATGAAGTATTTGAAACAGTTAACAAGCAAATAAGTTACAACAACAAAGGATCATGCTTTGGAGAAAATATTTTTATGCGAAAAGACATACACAACTTTCATAGTGTAAAGGAAAAGCAAATGCAGTTTGTTGCCACTAATAGGCAACAAATAAGAGTCAATTTATTACCTCCCAACTCGTAAACACTAACAATTGTATCATATTTTTTTTGATATTTTGAAACCTGAATTTGGAAACTAGTACCTAATTTTTTGGTTGTGTATACCATATCGCCAAACAAAGAGGCTTATGGTATCATCCTATACATTTATCCAATTTTAATTTATTCACCCAAAATTAAAATATTCACACAAGTATTAATTTCTTAAATCCAATTAAGACCAAATTAAAAAAAAAAACCTAATTCTCAAATTAAGGACTCAAAGTATAAAAAACATTTCTGATACAATTTTTAGTGTGTACGAGTTGGGAGGTAATCAATAGACTCTTACTTGTAGCCTATTAGTGGCAACGGACTAATTTTGCTTTGCCTTTAGACTACGATAGATGTTTATGTCTGTACTCATAAAAATGCTTTCTTCGTAAGCATGAAACTCCTTTGTTGTTGCAACTTATTTGCCCAATTACCCTATCCCATGAAAATCCAATCCTTTTAAGAATGTTATGTGTTCATTCTCTATTCATGGATTTCCTTTCTTTTCTTCCCATATAATTTTTTTTTATACATTATTGCAACATGTTGTAGTTGTTCTCAACACCAAAAAATATCAGTTTTATGCTTTGTATTCCTCCTCATTGCTATTTTTCTTTAGTCTTGATTTGAGAACTCAAAAAGAATAGTGTATATATAAGGAGGAAAAATTCTTTTTTATGCAATGTAGAAGATAACAAGGAAAACAATTCATTGCCACTTTTCCTAATATGTAAGACTTGTTATGATAATTAGTTCTTATTCTTTTAGGATTACTTACCTTTACTTTATTTTACTAATCAATAAATTTATGTATACTTATCTTTTAAATAATCTGATTGTTTGGAATATGAAGTGTGTATGGAATTTCATTTCGAGTAAAATACTTTTTAGAAAATTATATGAAATGTTTAAAATTCTATTGGTTTTTGGGGAGTCACTATTAAAGATTAATAATATTGAAAATAGAAAATTTGGAAATATTTTGTTGAGTTTATCAAAAGAAGAATGCAGAATAATGTGTCCGTCGGAGTGAGTGATATGAAGTTGAAAGTTAAAATAATTATAAAAAAAATTATATAATTTTCTTCCTTTTGGGACCAAATTAACATGCATACACACGTCATTCATTACTACGCTAATATTTAAAAATTTACTATTTGGAGTACCTAAAAGCTCCTCTTTGATTCATTAATTAGTTCGGCAACATCAAACCTTTTAGCCCCTGAATTTGTGTTCATAATGTCCTTTTTAAGCTAAGCAACCATTTCAGGAAGGGGTTGTCGATATCCAAAATTGGACATGATGACACTTGTCTATTCCCACCAAGACAAGTTAGCCTCAATCTAACGAAAAAAATGAAAGATAAATAAAGAACAAAATAAACGCAAAAAACCTATTCATTCTATTCACACCGTAAAATCTGGTTGTCACGTTTACAAGCCACTAATACATAAAGTGTGGGATCAAAAAATAAGTACATGTCTCAAGACTTTGTCTCTCAAATAGAAAAAAAAAACATAAAAAGAACTATAGGGCCCGTTAGGATGACAAACAACTACCTCTCAATAGTTCTTTGACAAGCTAGAAGTGCAATCACATGATACTGGGTTGGCAGGCTCGAAACTTAAACAAGTACAGAAGCAAGGAGTGAGCACTAACAACACAGTAACAATTCTACAATATACACCTCAGAAGGATCAATAATCAGAGTCTAATAGCTACAATTCAACAACCAACATGTATCAAGTAAGTCAATCTCAATGTCAAGTAGACAAGTAGTCAAACATAAGCATAAAATTCCATTGAATAACAATAATCAAACTCTTTTGGGAACCATTTTCCTCAGGCACAATATCACTACCCACAATTATTTCACATTGGTTTTATGTCATATCACTAGCCGGAAGTATTTCCCATAATCTTTTTAACAAATCACTAGACGAAACCATTTCTCATCGCTTTAAATCATTAGTCAGAATCATTTCCCATTGGCTTTATATTATATTACTAGCCGGAAGCATTTTCCATCAGCTTTATATCACATGTCTCACCACGGTGTACAAAATCGATGCACATAAGCAACTTCACACCATAAGAGGTAGACAAAATTTCAAGCAATTCAAGTCCACATTCATGCTATCAAGCATTTCATCAATCAATCAAATAGGGTCCACAATAAGCCAAATAGCAAGTTCCTATATCGAAATCCATAAATAATCAAAGAAAGTGATGTATTAGGATCATAAAAGTTTACCCTAAAGTTTTAGCACAAGGAATCTCTTCAAAATCGCCTCCAAGGAACCCTGAAAATTTCAGACCAAAACCCCCTCAGCGATGTCGTAAAAGTGACCATTGGTTTGCAAAAGCAAACACTACTAAGACTCGCGACTATGACACCTCCATCACAAAAGCGAAGGTCGGGCCAAGTGTCACCTTTGCGATAGTGATCAGGTCTTCGCTAATGTGACCATCCCGATCATGAAGACTTCTTTACATAAGTGAGGCCTGGAACACTAGAAAACACAGCCATCACTCAAAACATCGAAAGGAACCTTGAGATTCATTCAGAACCTCGTATACATAAACCATATATAAAAATTGATTGTACACGACATTCTAGACTCAATGGAACTATTGAAACATGAATGTGATATTTCCTTGACCCTATATCCAAGAAAGTCACAAAAAGCTAATAGAATACCTAAAAAGCTAAATCAAGCTCGGAACCTCTTAAAAATCAACCAAGACCTTCCCTAGACCTAAAATCATCCTCCAAATTCAATGGAACTCTCAACATTCCAATTCAAGCCTCCGAATCTCGAATATTCACCAATGCCAACCCAAAGGCTAAATTTTTATAATTTTTCAACTTAGGATCTCAAATCTTTAGAAAAAAATACGAATCTGAAACCAACTCCTCTCTCAGACAGGATTCCATATTCCTAGCTGGTGGAATCGTTGAAATTCTATCTGACACTCAAAACTCCAAAAGACACTGAATACTACTTTAGTAACTTTAGTCTTTCAAATTCAAATCTTACAAAAATTCTGAACTTACAACTTAAAGCTCAAAACCAATTTTCAAAACTCCATTATAAAAACTTGGGGTCAATATTGGGAGGGGCAAAATAGTAAATTTACAAAACTTTTTGAAAACGATCTACAGGGGTCATTACCAAGGTCCATCGTACTTTACTTTTGACTTAACGTCTTCTACAACATTTTAATAGTTGTAAAGGAGGATGATAAGGATATTATAAAGAATCGAAAGCCTCATCTTAGTACAAATAGAGTAAAGGAGTTTTTACGCACTGTCGAAACCTACTGAGATTCATGTCAAGGCGTTCAACTACTAAAGTCATTTATCTTGTGAGAAAATTTATGAAGAAATATAGGAACAAGAAAAGGGAATTGCATATGGTGTTCATAGACCTTTAAAAGGCCTATAAGAGAGTCTTGAGAAAACTAGTCCTTTGGCGATGCTTGGAGTATAAAGGTGTACATGTGGTCCACACCAGGGATAAACACTTAGCTTGTTTATATTTTTGTTTAATTTTTATATATATTTTATTAATTTTATATTCATCGATGCAAATATATGATGAAAAGGCGGTCCATAAATACTAGTTGATATATTTTCCTTTATTCAAAGACACATTTCCTCTTGTTTTCACTGAATTATAAAAAACATAAAGTAAAGTAGTTTTTTCATCATGTAAAAATGGTAAACTTTGAAAATTGGATGATGTATAACATTAATGATATGATGGTATTGTTATATTTCTTGTAAAGTCAAACTATAAAACTGTTGATTAACATTTTGCGTTGTATTTTTTCATCATATTTATATGTAAAAATGGAATTTATAGCACTTTTCATATAGTTTTTGAATTTTTTTTAAAAAAAAAATCAAATTACTGAATTTAATTTAACACTGAAAATTAGTCAAATTGACTTTCGAAAAGTGCAACATAATAATTAAGAGTTGACAAAAGTAATAGTAAATTTTTTGATTTATAACGTAAAATAAATGGTAAGTAATCTGCATAAAAATATCTTTCTTAATAATAAAATAAGTAGTAGTAGTTACCATAACTAGTCTTAGAAATACGCTTTCTATCTCTTACATTGCATTAAAAGGAAACTCTACTACTCTTCTTCATTTTATCAAATTAAGAGAATTCTTTTACTTAGCAATGGATAGGAATTGCAGTGAAAATGGCAAGAGCATCAAATTGTTTCGTTTTGAGATCACTACAATAACAACGACACCTTGTTCTGTTGCTGCAATAATGTCTGAAAAAGATTTTATGGCAAAGGAAATAGATGGACAGAGGATAAACAATAGTCAATAGTGATAACTCGTCATTAATGTGAAATAAAGCTTGTGATGGAAGTACAAATTATACGGCCACTAAGCATCACCTACATCCAAAATATCTCTGCCACTGCCAATGACTATCCAACAAAACAATGATCTTGCACCTTCACATGATTCATCAGAAGCATGACAATCTGTTCGAAAATACCCATAGGCAATTGTACATGCTGTAAATTTTCTGAAATTACATTCAGTTGTAGAAGTGATAGGCATTTAAATTGGCTACAACTAAAATATGCTTAGTTGAAAATTGATATAACTCCACAGGAAAAATTGTTCCACTAGAAAGAAGGATCAATTTTGAGCTCATTAATTAAATTGTTCCACGTTTCCATGCTTCAGAAGTATGTATCAAATGAGTCTCATGTGATAAAACTTGATTTTGTGGTTTTGGATCAAGACTTTTCATTTGAGGAGGAGCCTATAGCTATCATAGATAGGCAGGTGCTGAAAGCTAAGGACAAAGGAGATTTTTAAAGTTATGGTGTAGTGGAAGCACCGTTCAATCGGGGAGGTTACCTTAGAGAAGGAGTCAGATATTCGTGCCCGATATCCTCAGTTTTTCAAAGCTTTAAATACAATCTTTTACTTTATGTTGGAGGACGGACATAATTTTTGTGGTGGATAGTGTATGACCCTGAAGGTCATTTATTAATTTTTTTTGGAAAATCACCATTTTACCATCCGGATAGTTGCCCTGTGTCTTATTTGATCAGTTTATGAAGTTGGTTCTAAAATTTGATTAGAAAGTTGTGTGTTTTGAAAGAGTTACAGTTTTGAAGACTTAAACTTGTTAAAAGTAATTTTTGGTAACAATCAGAGACAGTGTGAACGGATCCTTCCTTGCACAGTTTTATATCTTTTAATATGATTATGCTTCTAGTGTTGGAGAATACAGATCTCAAGCGCACTCAAGAATCAAAATATTGGAAAGATAAAAACAATAACTAGTAGACAAAGTGTTCTTGAACTGAAAGTTTCTGTTTTTAATATCTTCTTCATCATCACAGGCCTTTTAAATAGGCTTACAACTCAACTAAAATGCAGAATTAAAAGGCCACTAACTCAATAGTGTTTACAACTAAAAAGAGAAACTTAAGGACGAAATAACAAATATCCTAGACTAAGTCAAAGTGCAGTAAATAACACCAAAAGAAACTGCAGTAACTTTTCTCTTCTTTTGTTTGAATCATTTATTCAACATTCCCCCTTGATTCAAAATCACTAACTCCAAGCAATGATCAAAAATAGACATGCTTCTGATATGGCAGTCCTTTGTGAAGATATTTGCTACTTGTTCATTAGTGTTGCAAAACTTCAATATGATCTCTTCTTTTCCCACTAGCTCACGGATAAAATGAAAGCGATTGTCAATGTGCTTTGTTCTTCCATGAAATACAGGATTCTTAGCCATTGAAATTGTGGATTTGTTGTCACAATAAATTTCTATTTCTCTCTCTTGCTTCGGGTTCAAATCAACCAAAATTCTCCTAAGCAAAATGCATTGACAAGTTGAAGCAGTTGCTGCGATGTACTCTGCCTCTAAAGATGACAATGTTTTCGTTACTTGTTTCTTCGAACCCCATGTTATTGGGCCTGATCCAAGGCTGAATGCATTGCCTGATGTACTCTTCCTTTCATCCACCGAGTCTCCCCAATCACTGCCAGTAAAGCCTAACAATCTGAAATATGAAACATGAGAATACAAAATATCATATTCTAATGTTCCAGCAATATAGTGTAAAAATCTTTTTGCAGCTCCAAAATGATGCTTTGATGAATTGCTCATAAACCTTGAAACAACACCAACAGAATATGAGATATCTAGACGAGTATGAGCCAAATAAATCAAACCTCCAACTAGACTTCTAAAACTTCTTGCATTGCCTTGCCTAGTACCATCTTCCTACTGCAATTTTTCATTCATATTCATGGGGTGTTGCGGCAGATTTACAATTGACAAGGCCAAATCTTTTAAGAAGATCTGATGCATATTTCTTTTGAGAAACAAATACTTCACCTTCTCCTTGTTTCACCTTAAGCCCAAGGAAGTAATGCAACAAATCCAAATCATTCATCTCAAATTACTCATCATACTAGATTTAAATTGAGTTACAATAGAGTGAGATGAACCCATATAAATTATATCATCAACATAGAGACATACAAAAAGAAGATCATTGTTACCTCGCTCCCTTAAGTACAATGTAGGATCACTTTCACTCCTTTCATACCTATTTTGAAAAAAATACGAATTGATTTTTCTATATCAAGCGCATGGCGCTTGGTTAAGCCCGAAAGTGCCTTCCTCAAATGGTACACCTTGTCCTCTTGGCCACTGATTTAAAAACCTTGAGGTTGAGAAACATAAACCTCCTCTTCCAGTTCACCATTCAAGAAGGCTGAATTAACATCAAGTTGATAAAGTGACCATTTCAGTTGAGCAGCCAAGGCTAAAATTGTTCTTAACGTTTCAAATTGAGCAACAGGAGAAGATGTCTCTTCAAAACAAAACCCTGCTGCTGCGAGTATCCTTATGCGACAAGTCTTTCCTTGTACACTTCCATCTACGTGATACTTCATTTTTAATATCCACTTTAATCCAACTATATTTTTTCCATTTGGCAAGTCAGTGAGCTGCCATGTTTCATTTTATTGTATTGCCATCAACTCTTCCTTCCTCTCATTCTTCCACTCCTCCTTTTCAATTGCTTCTTCATAAAATATAGGATCTCAAACAATAAAAACAAATTGACAAGATTAATTAGAATATATAGGATTCTCTTTCCTAACTGTTGTTAATCTTCTCAGTGGAATTGGCTCAGATGAAGGTTCTTCAAGTGTTGCGAATGTCTCTGGTTCAATGGCATCCTCAAGTGAATTTGGATTAGATCCTTGTCCTTCATTTATAGAGTCTTCAATGTGTATTGAAATCTCATATTGTATTTGTTTTTCACTCCAACTCCAACTTGACTTTTCATCAAATACAACATTTTTGCTAATTATCAGTTTTCCATTAAGAGGGCTATATAACATGTATGCTTTGGTTTTAGTACAATAACCAATGAAAATACATTTTTGTGATTTTTCATCTAGTTTTTGACGAGTTTGAGAGTTTACCAAAGCATAAGAAATACAACAAAAAATTCTTAAATGTCTTACCGAAGGACTACTACCTTTCCAAGCTTCATAGGGCGTTTGATTCATCACAGCCTTTGTAGGCGATAGATTCAGGAGGTACACTGAGGTTGCAAGTAATTCTGCCCAGTATTGATTTGAAAGTCCTTTACCTTTCAGCAAACGTCTTGCCATCTCTACAACGGTAAAAGTCTTACGTTCGGCTACACTATTTTGCTCCATTGTGTAGGGTGCAGTAAGTTCCATGTGAATTCCAGATTCTTCACAAAAATGGACAAATTCATTAGATAAGAACTCACCACCTTTGTCTGTTTGGAGAGTTTTTATGCGCAACCTACTTTGATTCTCTACTAGTGCCTTGTATTTTCTAAAATTCTCAAACGCTTTTGATTTTTATTTTAGAAAATATGCCCAACTCATGCGACTAAATCATCTGTTATGAGAAAAAAATATCGACTTCCACCAAAAAATTCAATACTCATTGGACCACACAAATATGCATGAATTAATTCTAGGAAAGTAGATGCTCTCCAAGCCTTTCCAACAGGAAACGACTTTCTACTTTGCTTCCCATAAATGCAACCTTCGCATAAATCAAAAAAATTAATTTCTGGTAAGCCAAAGACCATACCTTTTTGGCGTAGCAACTTTAGCCCCTTGAAATTAAGATGTGCATTACCTTAAATGCCACAAATCTAAGTCATTTTTTGCACCAGTTAATAAAGCAAAGTTTACCACATTTGAAACTTCTAGCAGAAACATTCTGTTTTGAGCCATGAGAACCTTAACCATTGTTTATCCTGATTTTTTAATTTAATAACACATGCTTCATCGTCAAACAGAAGTGAGTATCCATTAGCCATGAGTTACCCAACGCTCAATAAATTATGAGCCAAACTAGGAACAAACAGAACATTATGAAGAAGCTTTACTTTACCATGGATGTTTCGTATTGCTACTGTTCCTTTTCCTTCAGCTTGAAGACCGTTGTTATCACCAAGACTGACAGTCAATTTTAATTTCTGCTCAAGTTCTTTGAAGATTGACTTCATACCTGACATATGGTTGGAGCATCCGCTATCTACAAACCACATATCATCTACAACTTCATTAGTATCACGACAATCCATGAACAACTTACTTTCTTCATTAGTTGTCTCTGCATAATTCGCTTGTTTCTCCTTGTACCAACAATCTACATGCGCATGACATTGTTTGGTTCTTCTATTGTATCGTTGCTCATTGAAGTGTCTTTGTTCAAAGACTTTGCCTCGGCCTCGACCTCGACTATTTCCACGAAATGCACCTCTACCCCGTCCTCATCCTATTGGTTTCTTTTTATGATCTCTTGAATTTGGCGCCTCCACCTTAGATTAAAATGTTTTTCTTCCGGCTTTTCTGCTGACCTATTTATCCTTGCCTCATGGGCTTGTAAAGGACCCATCAATTCATCTAATGAAAATTTTGATAAATCTTTGGAATCCTCAATTGCAGCCTCAACATAATCAAACTTAGGATTTAAACTCCTTAAATTTTTTACAACAACTGTTTGATCAGTTATTTGTTCACCGTATGACCTCATTTGACTAATAATAGACATTGCTCTAGACACAAAATCTTGCACAAATTCATTTCCTTTCATCATTAAAGTTTCAAACTCATGCTGAAGTGTTTGAAGTTTTACAACTATTACCTTTGATGAGCCTTGAAATTCTGTTTTTAAAATTCTCCATGCTTGCCTCGAAGTGATGGCTGCTGCAATTCGGGAAAACACCGTCTCATGGACTGCTTGATGAAGGATGAAAAATGTCTTTGCGTCCTTCTTTCGATTTTCCTTCAGCCGCTACTCCTTATATGAATCTGCATAACTAGTCTCTATCAAGTCCCAAAGATCTTGAGACTTAAATAAAGTCTTCATCTTGATGCTCCAGAACTGATAGCTTTGTCTCGTAAAAACGGTATGGTTGGCTGTGATATGTTCGGAGAACTTCCATTTGAAGCCATTGTGTTTTTCTGTTAGTAGGTCATCTGAATCTAAGCGTGCTCTGATACCACAAATGTTGGAGAACACAGATCTCAAGCTCACTCAAGAACCAAAATATTGGAAAGAAAAAAACAATAACTAGTATACAAAATGTTCTGGAACTGAAAGCTTCTGTACTTCATATCTTCTTCAGCATCACGGATGCCTTTTAAATAGGTTTACAACTCAACTAAAATGCAGAATTAAAAGGGCACTAACTCAGTAGTGCTTACAACTAAAAAGAGAAACTTAAGGACCAAATAACAACTATCCTAGACTAAGTGAAAGTGCAGTTAAAAACACTAAAAAAAGAAACTGCAATAACTTGTCTCTTCTTTTGTTTGAATCATTTATTCAATGTCTAGGTTATCAAGAAATTATAGATTTCTGATTCCATTTTCTTATACTTGTCTCATTGAATTGATGAACTGTTTCAATGTTGATAATGCAAGTTTGAGTTGTGCCTATTTATTCCATTAATCGTATCACTTGTGTCTTTAGTTGCATCAGTTGGTCAATTGAGGTTTTTTGTTTATTTACCTATATCGTCTGCCTTCTTCTCTCTCTAGATCTCTCCCCCTCCCCCTCTCACTGTTTACATTTTTTACGGGGCATAATGGTGCTGGAATAGAAAGCAATGGTCATACCAAGAATATCAGTGTAAATTAAAGTATGTTGTCCAGGTGCTTTCATTGTGTGGTCCACCTCTCTTGTCCCATTTAAGACTCGTAAGCGATACATCACACATTCTCTGTTTTGTACATGAAGAATAATACATTTCATCTATGTTGTGCTTAGTTGTGTCATATAGCTCTGTTGGTACGCCTGCTTTATGCTTTGTGGACTCGTGCCCGCAAGCACATCCACATGTTTGAGACATTATGAGAAGACAAGAATCATGCTTTTGTTCCTTCTAAGCTAACTATGTCTAAGCTAACTTGATGTGTTGGCTGTGTGGTGAGGCTAAGCACCATATATTGGACGCTGATCATTTCTTTCTACATATAATAACTACAAACTTGAAGTTTTATTTGAAAGTTCAAGGAAATATTTATCTAAGTGGTTTGTTTCATAAGACTTTGATTATTACAGTTTCTACTTAAAGCATGTCATGCACCGTGTCATTCTAGACACCCCAAGGGCAATTTCATAATGTTTTATGACTTGAGATATATTTTGCATTCACATTCATACGCCTTAAATATATTCAAATGTTTTTATATCTGTTCGAGTATCTTGCGCTTACATTCAAACGTCTTTCAAGATATCTATACGTATCTTGCATTTACATTCAACTTCAATGGAATTTCAAAATTGAGTTGAAGTATATTATAGTGTTGTAGAATCATGAGCAAATACGATAGACATTAATGAAGAAAAAGGTGTACAAAATATGACATAAACATATATATATATATATATATATATATATATATGTT
>NC_028647.1:20660038-20667652 GCF_001406875.1 Solanum pennellii | reverse complement strand
TATATATATATATATATATTGTCTTGTGATTATGATGCTATCAAATTTCCGAGAGGTTAAAAATGACTAACAGAATTACAATCAAATGTGGTAATAAATAGAGGAAGAGATACTTTGAAATCTACAATTGAACACTACCAAGTTGTCGTTTAAGTCAACTAGTCATTAGGAACGGGTGCTGCACGTTTATCGCATATCATTTAATTATTAGATAAAAATACTAAAGTTGACAATATTAATTTTTATCATTTACATGATATTCATTAAATAAAATCATAACAGTTCAATGTTGCATTTTCCATCAACAAAAAATATGTATAGCTAATTAAGATAATATAACATGTAATGGTAGGAATATCTGGATATAACTTACCCTCAATAATCTCTCATTACTCGCTTTACTCATAGATCTCATCTCAAATTTTAAAACATAAAAATAAACTTTAAGAATAAATATAAAAATCAATTAAAAATGAGACGGATAAGTTGAACATTACTATAATGTACTTGACGGGTGATGCTAAAGTTTGGTGGAGGACTCAAAATGCAGATGATGTGAGTGATGGACGACCCAAAATGATACATGGGATAAGTTGACAAAAGAAATGCGCGATCAATTTTTTATTAGCAACGTCTCTTGTCTCACAAGGAACAAGCTGAAAAGACTCGAGAAAACGGGTTCGGTGTGGGATTACATTAAGGAATTTACCTCTGTGATGTTAGACATCCAGAATATGTCTGATGAAGATAAATTACATAACTTCATTTTGAGTATTCAAGGTTGGTCTCAAAACGAACTTCGGAGGCAAAATGTTAAGGATCTGCCTGGAGAAATTGCTACTTCTGATTCATTGGTTGATTTCCGGATGACTCGTCTTAAGACTAATGTTCCTTCTACTTCGAAACCTAAGAAAAAAAGTGACAAGAAGGGTACTGGAAAAGGGAGAATCGTAAGGACAATACTAATGACAAAGGGAAGGCTCCAATGAAAAATGTAAAGACACACCAAAGAGTAAAGATGGTAATTCAAAGGGTTGTTGGACTTGTGGTAGGCCTCATTTGGCTAAGTATTGTCCAAATCTTGAAAAGGTGAATGATTTGCTTGCTAGAAATTTGAATCAAGGGGAGTAGGAATAAGAAGTTGTGGATGCCATGGAGAATCCATTATGGAGAATCCATTATGGAGAATCCATTAGGGTTGTCTTTCAATCAAGTTACGTTGGTTAATAATGTTGAAGGGGTGTCCAGTACTTTGAATCCTCATGTTCCGCTAATTCATATAGAAATGAAAGTTAAAGAACAACGTCTGATGGCTATGGTTGATATAGGGGCTACTCATACGTTTGTGGATGTCAAGATTGTTACGAAATTGAGGTTGAAGTTAACTAAAGGCCCTTCCTACGTTAAAACTATTAATTCTAAGGCACAAGCCATTGTGGGCATGGCTTATGAACTGTCTAAATCGACTAAAAGTTGGGTGGGAAAACATAATTTGATGGTGATGCCCCTTGGTGAATTGAAATCATACTTGGGATTAATTTTCTAAGAAAATTTAAGTTTATTACGTTTCCTCATTTAGATGGAATAATTGTTATGAACGAGAGCAATGCTGGATTTCTTAAAGGTGTTCATCAATTTTGAAAAGTTAGTAAGGTTGCAATGAAGAAAGACAAGAGAATGTTGTTTTCTTCTATGTCAATTGACAATGGGTTGAAGAAAGGTGATGAAACTATATTTGATGTTTCAGTCGAATTGAAACCTGATGTTACGGAAGAAGTGCCTGATTGTGTTGCTGACAATATGTTGATGTAATGCCACCTGATTTACCAATGAACCTACCACCAAGAAGGGATATTAATCATAAAATTGAGATGCTGCCAGGTACAGTTGCTCCTAGAAGAGATCCTTATCGTATGGCTCCTAAAGAGTTGACTGAATTGCGTAAGCAGTTGCACGATCTATTGGATGTGGTCTGATTCAACCATCTAAGGCTCCTTATGGTGCTCCTGTTTTGTTCAAAAAGAAGCAGGATGGGATGATGAGAATGTAGACTACAAGGCACTGAACAAGGCAACTGTGAAGAACAAGTATCCGATTCCATTGGTGTAGGATTTGATGGACAGGTTGAGCAAGGCATGATGGTTCACCAAATTGATCTTAGGTCAGGTTATTCGCAGGTTAGAAATCGCAGAAGGTGATGAACCTAAGACTACGTGTGTAACTAGATATGGTTCATATGAATTCCTTGTAATGTCATTCAATGTACTGATGCCAGTTGGTCTGCATCGTATCATGATGCAGACACAGGTAATGAGGATAGACATCCAGCGTACCCTTAATCCAGTTGAGCATCCCAGATTCAGTTGGTGAGCCTCCTTTCATTCCGGAGGACAACTTTCATTGCTTTCAAGTTAGTCCAATAAAATTTTGTGGGGTTTGTCCAACATTCAACTCTGTCGGTTTAGAGGCTTCATAGATAGTTAGTAGTTCAGTAGTCTGTATATTTTCACTCTTATGTTAAAGACATGGGTGCCATTTTTGCCAAGTTGAATGTGTAAACATTTAAAACATTTCATATAGTATTGTTAATCAGTTCAGTTAAGTTCTTTTATCCTTATAAGTGTGATTTTTGTCTTCTGCTGAGTTAAGTAAGCAAGGCCAAGGGTTTCCTCGAGGCGAACAGTGATCACCGAGTGTCAGTCCCGCCCAGGGTGTAGGCTCGGGGCGTGACAACCCATATAAATTGAAATAAGTCGTTTCAAACTATCATTGTACTAGTAAAATTACTATCGGTCATTACAACTAAAATATTATATTATGTTGCATAATTTTTTTTGCAGTAACAAACATTAATAATGTAAAGGAAAATGAAAATTATTACATTTTATCATTTATTCTTAATAACCTAAGCCTAAATTAATGACGGTAAAAATACATAACAGAATTTGTAACATAAATAATGGTGGGAGTGATTCACTCAACATGAGTAAAGTACCCAAATATTTATTTGTGAAGAAGAACAAGAAGTTTTGATATTTTAAATGAGAGGGATTCCTCTATTATAGACAACAAAGGGTAGAGTGAACAAATGTTTATAGTACCTTATCGGAAATGTTACAACTATTTTAAAAAGTTGCAGCCCTTCGCAAAGGTCACTATCTTTCATCAAAGTCCCAACTTTTCATAAAGATTGCAACTCTTCATTAAAGTCTCAAATTCTCATAAAAGTATCAACTTTTCATAAAAGTCACAGCTTGTCATAAAAATTGCAACTCTTCATAAAAGTTACAATTTTTTATGAAAGTCACATATTTTATTTTGGCATATGGCGTTGCTAGGCGGTCCTAGAGTTCATTTTTTTGTAGATACACTATCCTAAAGTAATGAATTTTTTTAATTTTCATTTTTGTTGTACAAAAATTATAAGTCATAAAATTTTAATTATAAGAAAGAAGTAAAAAAATATCTCCAACGAAATAGTTGGTCAGAAGTAATGAAATTTTCTGAACTCCAAGAAATTATAAAGAACAACATACGTTAAAGAAGAGACCAAAAACTCTTGAACAACAACTCTCTCAAGTATAGTGGATCATTAGGTTTGTACACGATTAACTTAAGTCAAATGGTGAACCTTCCACTCCTTTCTTATGAACCTCCATCAATTTTTTTTTAATAGTATGTCGTATCATGAATATATCGGAAATGATCCTAAAATTATTAGTATCATAATTGTTTTTCTTAATTTTTCTAAAATTGTTAGTATCATAAATGTTTTTCTTCATTTTCCTAAAATTGTTAGTATCATAAAGGTTTTTCTTCATTTTCTCATAATTATTACTATTTTTTAGGTTTTGTATCACCTGCCTCAAATTATTTTGAAATGAACCGTAGTTATTGTTCTAGTTATCGTATGCCGGTACAAAGAATTAATATAATTATCAACCAAGTAGTAGGTGAAAACTGATGGGAATTGTTCACAATCGAATATTCTAAGCCATAATTATGACAAATTACATATTAAATATAAAAGTTCACGTCATACACTCTGCTTGTTCCACTTTATGACATACGTGAATGTCTCCTAAAATCACCAATATTGGTTAATTTGAATAAGCCGGACATTAACTAACAGATGCAACAAAAAAAATTAATGACAATCTTAATTGATAATTGTAGAGCACAAATGTTCTTTCAGTAATCCTCATTCTTCAGATCGTCATTGGAATCTAAGCTTTGCCAAGAGATATAGCCTAAGTTATTTGATAATTTGTACAACATAAGTTTTCCAAGACTTAATGTCACACTTATAGAACCCCAAAAAGTTGGTATTCATTTCCCTTCAAATTATAGAACACATATAAACGTGCAATGAGAATTTGATATAAACCTTTACTAGTAGTCTATTTCTTAACTTAAAATTTTGGATGTTACAAATGTTGTGTGATTGCACTTGCGAGAAAAGCAAAGATGGTATACAAGTAGAAGTGCGACAAATGTAATCAATTAGAAAGATTTACTTGGCATGAAGCATAAATTTCACCTCACAAAATATTCTACAGCCCAAGGAGACATATAAAAGCTTGGTAAAAAACAACTAAGTGTGCCATACCAAAATCGAGATTGAAACTATGTTTCGAAGAAATGCTAAGCATTTGGTATCAGATTAGCTATCCTTAAAGGTTATGAAGAGTGATAATACTATTTAAAGCATCTTATATAATATGGAATAAAGTGAAAAAGGAAATTCAACAATAGAGTTCTCACAACAATGCAAAAGAAATGAAAATGAAACATAAAGCATGGATTAACATCATAAGTTGACCAAAAATCCACTTGATCTTGGAGTATTTTATGCAAGTATAGTTGAGGAACAGCATAAACTAAAAAAAACTCAATACCATAATGACTTCAAATTTTGAATTTTTAATGATGAATAGAGACACAGCACTTCAATTAAGCAGTTATATGTTTTCTCGATTATAAATGTTTGAATTGCTTTATCTGTAACAACGTGGCTGGTGAAGAATTAAGTAAAAAAACCTTCATGAAATTAAAAAATTGTAGTAAAACCGATGTTCAAAATCAATAGGATCAATGCAGGTATCTGTTATAACACAAAATCTAGAGAAAAGTGAATAAACATATGCAATCCACGGACAGAGTTTATTAGACGGACCTGCATTTTTTCTTAACATGTGTCACTTGACTCTTTGTTTTCAGATTTCACCAATAGGCAAAGTACTTTGCTTATTGAAACACCATCAAGATCTGTCATTGTATTCAGTACTCAAGACACTGTTGTTACCCAACTGATGATCTTTGGAGTTATTTTTTGTCCTTTCGTTTAAGTTTTGGTACATATTCCAAGTTCCACAAAAAAAATTCCATTGTAGGTCGATCTGCACCATATTCAGCCTTGCATTTCTCAACAATCTCTACTAACTTCATCCATGACCCTAGTGCTATCTCACGTACAATCCTAGGATCGGTGATTGCTGATTCTTTGGTCCCTAATATTTCACCACACATTCAATCAAATTGATAAATTCCTAGGGAGGAAAGGGATTGATAACGGGCCCTTTCACAAAAGACTACAAATATTAATTACAAATCCAAAGGAATAGAAATCAGATTTGTCAATTAGTTGTTTCCACAAAGACTCTTGATCGAAGTATCTGAAGCATCCTTTCCTCGCAGGATTAACATTCGACATCACAATGAATAGATGCATCCTGAGAATCGGTATGAAGAAAGTGAAGTACTTTTGCTGAGCCTAAGACTTTGTGCCCAATTCAAATTTGGAAGATACAGATGATTTTTAAGACTCGTAAATGATGACCATCACATTCTTTTTATCACATTAACCAATCAGTGACACAAAAAAGAAAATGTCGAAATTGAGATAACATTTCGTTTTCATACTTGAACTCAGAAAGACCTTGTTGTGATTGATGAAATCTCCCCTCTTCACTCGCACCTTTGTGTTATCCTTCAAAATTCCCCAACTGCTATAAAAGGAAACGGGTACACTATAATTGACTTGGAATTAATAGGTGCTTCTTGGATCCACATATAATTTGGTAGACCAAAGAGATCTCAGACACCTTTTCTGGTGCTTCCAATGTACAAGTTGCAATTATATATCTCCATGGTATGCTGCCAAAACGTTGTTACATCCAATTAGTAGGCATACGTAATGAAATCAACATGGGCATTCCAATTCTTTTGTTAACATCTCGAGCAAAGTGAGCGGGTAAATAGCTAGAAGAGAGTAATAGCTTCAATATATTCATCAAGAAAGGGAACAAAATCGACTATTAAATTACACAATGAAGTAAGAAAATTTGAAAGAAGATGGGAATATCATTAATAAGAAACAAATCCATATATTAAATCACACAAAGAACTAAGCAAACATGCATGAAATCAGAAAAATCCCTGAAAGGAAGAACAAAAGGAAACCTACATATGTCCAAAGAAAAATTCTGGAATAGGAGAAAGAAAGAGGCAGTAGCATTTGACAGGGAAGTGATGTAAAGCATAATATAGGAGACAAAAGGTAGCGAAAAGACGCATTTTCTTTTATAAAAAAAATTGTGAAAAAAGAAAAATGGGTTCCCTGATCGATAAGACATGCCGGTTGATTGTGGCTTTTTAGGAGGAGGGGAGGGGAGGGGAGGGGTAATTTAGAAAATATATTAAAATAAAAGAGAATTCTTAATTGTGATTGCGCCACATCACCGGGTTGAGGATCCGTAACATTAGAATAAAATAAATACTTATTGTGTCTTATCGGAAAGGTCACATGTCTTTGAAAAATTTATAACCTTTCATAATCGTCACAACTTTTAAGCAAATATTTTAAACCTATTAGTCATTAAAACTACAACACTATATTATCTTGCATAGAAGATTACGCGGTAACAAACATTAATAATGTAAAGGAAAATAGAATTTATCACATGTTATCAGTTACTTTAATAACATAAACATAAATTAATGACGGTAAAAATACATACCAATATCTGTAACATAAACAATGATGTCAGTGAGTCACTAAGCATGAACAAATATTTAATAGTCAAGAAGAAGAAGAAGAGGTTTAGAATTTTCTTTGTTTTAAAATTAGAGGAAATGCCTTCATTTATAGAGAACAATGAATAGCGTGAACAAATGTTTATTGTGTTTTACCCAAAATGTTACAGCGATTTGGAAAAGTTGCAACCCTTCGAAAAGGTCACAACTATTTGGAAAAGTTGCAACCCTTAGGAAAGATCACAACCTTTCATAAAAGTTACAACTTTCAATAAAAGTTGCACGCAACTCTTCATTAAAGTATCAACTTTTTACAAAAATCACAACTTTTTTCATAAAAGTCGCAACTCTTCATAAAAGTCGTAACTCTTCCTAAAAGTCACAACTTTTCATAAAACTCACAACTCTTCATTAAAGTTGCAACTCTTCATAAAAGTCACAATTTTTCATGAAAGAAAAAGGCTAGTTTTGAAATAACTAAATTTATAAAGGAACTTTGGTTTGTGGTGGCGCCACGTAGGCGGGTCTAAGGTCATATATATATATATATATATATATATATATATATATATATATAAA